>NC_139701.1:39393444-39580944 GCF_964188405.1 Protomyctophum parallelum
TTGGTAATATTCTGCATAGAAATAAAGTTATTGAATATTTTCACTTTCGGTGTTGCACTTTGTAGACGGTCCCTAACCGCTCAGCTAACCGTCTGCTGCCCATAGAGATGCATATAATCTATTAAAGTCGGAGGTTGGCTTTTTGGGCTTCAAATCAAGTTGTAGTTTGTGCTTTTATCTAATCAGGATAAGAATGAGACGTTTTTTGTGATTCAGGAATGTTTCATTCCTGAGTACTCAAGTGGTGTCGACAAGGCAGCCAAACGTTAGTCATTGGCTCATTGCATCTGTCTGTATGTATTTTATCAGTGTATTTGACGGGATGTGTGTTCCCCTTCCGTCGAGTGGTGGATTACATTATTGATATGTTCTGATCCAACAGAGCCACCCCGACAGATAATCATTACATTATTGATATGTTCTGATCCAACAGAGCCCCCCCGACAGATAATCATTAGATTATTGATATGTTCTGATCCAACAGAGCCACCCCGACAGATAATCATTACATTATTGATATGTTCTGATCCAACAGAGCCCCCCCGACAGATAATCATTACATTATTGATATGTTCTGATCCAACAGAGCCCCCCCGACAGATAATCATTACATTATTGATATGTTCTGATCCAACAGAGCCACCCCGACAGATAATCATTACATTATTGATATGTTCTGATCCAACAGAACCACCCGGACAGATAATCATTACATTATTGATATGTTCTGATCCAACAGAATACAGACAGATAATCATTACATTATTGATATGTTCTGATCCAACAGAGCCACCCCGACAGATAATCATTACATTATTGATATGTTCTGATCCAACAGAGCCCCCCCGACAGATAATCATTACATTATTGATATGTTCTGATCCAACAGAACCACCCGGACAGATAATCATTACATTATTGATATGTTCTGATCCAACAGAATACAGACAGATAATCATTCCGTTGTGATCATGGCCGTGCTGTTCATTGTTTCACATTAGGTGCAGGAAAGATGAGATCTGTAACTGCGCGACGTGCGTCGTCAGTGGCCAGGTGTGTCACCCGCGTTTGGTTTGAAGTTAATATGAAGTGACGTTCAAACATCGCATTGCAAAGTGGTTAAATAACTGTAGTAGGCTATGCGCCTGTCTGCCACAATGGTGCCTGCGCTGTTTTTACCCGTGTGTGGTTTGAAGGTGTCAAATAGATCTGTAACCTTGCGTCGTCAGTGGCCAAAAGCAAGAGAGAGGAGAGAGAGAGGCGTCTTCAGTCCTGTGTGACTGTGTTGGTCTCACGTGTATGTACTGTAGTATAGTATAGCCAGGAACAGTCAGCGAGAGCGCCGTAACCAAAAGGGGCGGTGCCGGTGCGGTGGGGAAGGCAAGGGGAATGTTTCACGGAAAACTGTGACCATACATTAATCTGTGTCCCTCCCAACATGCATTTCGCTGGCGACATGTGGTCTGCGGGAAGTTGAGTCGTTTTTGACGCAAATGAATTAAATTAAGATGATTGTTGAAATGTTTATTTTTAAACATTTCCTCGAGGCTGGCCGTGCGCCGTGGCGTTTTTGGCGGGCGCCCTAAGCGAGCAGCAGTCTTGCTCTGTGCTAAGGAATTGTAGGCTTCAGACAGAATGACAGACAGACTTTTTTCGGCGCTTTTATTGTAGGATAGTGAAATACAGAGAGCTATAGACTCCTGATCGCTTGCTTTGATGTGCTGTGTGAATTCTGTGTGAGTGTGTGTGTGTGTGTGTGTGTGTGTGTGTGTGTGTGTGTGTGTGTGTGTGTGTGCGTGCGTGCGTGTGTGTGCGTGTGTGTACTGCTCACCCAAGCTCTCTTGTGATGCTTTGCCGATGCTGCCCTAAGAGGTTCTCTGATGTGGTTTAGTTTAGTTCCTGGCTGAAAAGTACTCTTTGTTTTGCTCTGTTTGTCTCTGCCAGGCGCGCATGTGTGTTCATTTATCACTGTGTTTGTCCAGTATCTCTGTCCTAAATCCCTGTGTGTGTGTGTCTGTGTGTGTCTCTCTCCAGGTGTGCCTCAGGTTACCTGGGCGAGTACTGCCACCACAAGGACCCCTGCCACCCCACTTACTGCCTCAACGGGGGGAACTGCTCGGTGACCCTGTCGGCCGGTGTCCCCGTGCCGGGGAGCACGGCGTGCACCTGCCCCCTGGGCTACACCGGACAGCACTGCCAGACCCCCCAGAACTCCACCTGCTACCCCAACAACCCCTGCGCCAACCGCGGCAACTGTACCCTCCTCTCCCTCGACAAGTTCAAGTGCCGGTGTGCCAGAGGATGGACAGGTGAGATATATCAATGTTTCGTCGCTGTCGTGTGGAGACCTCGTATGTCCGAAGCGCTTACCTTTGCGCCTCGTTTCGAGGTTGCGGATCTGCTACCATCGATGCTTTTGTGCGATGCTGTAGTTATAGTATGATCAAGTAGGGCATTCATTTTACGAAAAAAACATAAAAAGTTAGAATATGGTTGATAGCAACGATACTGTATATGCCAGTCTATTGAATTCACTGTGAGCGAGCAGGGCTAATTGTCTAGTCTGTAGGATGTGAGAGTGATCTCATCCCTGTTGATCTTGCGCGTATCTATTCTACGTCTGAGCATAGACATGGTAACGCCCAGCCTGATTGGCCTACCGACCCTACCGACACTGCCGTTGTAGCCCGTCTAGCCCCCAAGGTCTCACCAGACTGTCCTCCGATACGCGAGGTTACTCCGTGGTGGGATATAATACAAGTACAAGAGAATGGCAGCTTTATTGGCACGCGCGACAGTAACTTGTAACTTAAAGTTTTGAGGCAAACTAATAACTAAACTAAATTTGTGCCATTTGCTTTGAATGTACTATGGTTTGATTTGGCTGTGTTCTAAATTAAAGTGTTAGTGTTAAACTAAATACTATTATACTAAAAAAGACAAAGTTCAGGGGAAAAGATAACTTTTTACAGTAGGCCTACAATAATGTTGACATGTAAACAAATAAACAGGGTAACGGCATAAACAATATTAGATTGCCTCTTTTACAAAAAATGAAAGTTACTGTAGCACGTGCCAAGCTGTCATTCCCTTGTATTATAATATCGTACTTATTATTTATTTATTTTTATTTATTTATTGTGTAATTTAAAACACAATGCAGCATACCATTTTCCATCTATATACTGTTATAATCCAGTGTTTGAATCGCAGCCAGCCAGCAGGGCCAGCCAGAGTTCAGACCGGTTGAAACATTGGGTATTGTTGGATGAGATGTATAAGCAGAGACAGATCCATCAGTTTCACTTTGTTATTAAACGTAATCCTCCCTTTCCTCCCAGTGTTGATTAGTGATCGACTTAAACTATGACGAAAAATGTTCGTTGACTACCTTTTTTCACTGTCTAAAACTAAATAAAAACTAAGCTATGATGCCTAAAACTAAGACTAAATACTGATCATTTTGTTAACAAATATAAACTAGACAATTTTTTTACAGAGGGACTAGAGAAAAAGAGATTCAGCAGAACTACTGTATAAGACACTTCATTTTATGTTTGGT
Source organism: Protomyctophum parallelum (assembly GCF_964188405.1). Taxonomy (NCBI): domain Eukaryota; kingdom Metazoa; phylum Chordata; class Actinopteri; order Myctophiformes; family Myctophidae; genus Protomyctophum; species Protomyctophum parallelum. The sequence continues at coordinate 39,397,007 of NC_139701.1, forward strand.
TGCACTCCGGTGTTGCGCTCAGAAAATAGCAAATCTACAAGTTGTGCAATGCGTTGAAAGCCGTTATAGTGGCTAAACAATAATTACAATAAATTAGACTCCTTTTATTACTTCCTCCTTGAGAAAAAATAAAAATTAACTTCTTGAAGATAAGTGCTTTTCAACACCTTTATCCAACACAGCAACTTGAGCGAATTCCACGATTCAACTTTCTGTGGTCTCTCTTTATTTCTCTTATGTTATTATATTTAATTAAGTTTAGCCTAAAAATAGACTAAAGATAAAACATTTCGATGACTAAAATGTGTCTAAAACTAAATGAAATTAGGTGCAAAAGATTATGCCTTGTGGTTAGAGTGTCTGCCCTAAAACTGGGAGGTCGGGGTTCGATCCCCGGCCGGGGACTGTAAAAATGGGACCCAATGCCTCCCTGCTTGGCACTCAGCATCAAAGGGTCGGATTGGGAGGTCAAATCTTCTAATCAAATGATTCCTGAGCGCGGCACGGCTGCAGCTCACCGCTCCCATAGATGGGTCAAATGCGGAGAACAAATTTCACTGCGGTAACGTGTGTGACAAATCGTATGACTTTGACTTGATCCTCCTCCTCTCTCCCTCCAGGTACGAGGTGTGAGCGTGAGGACAGCTGTCTGTCTGGTCCCTGTGCTAACGAGGTTCTCTCTCCCTTTCTCTCTCCCTCCAGGTACGAGGTGTGAGCGTGAGGACAGCTGTCTGTCTGGTCCCTGTGCTAACGGAGGTTCCTGCAGCTCTCTGTCCGGCGGCCGCTACGCGTGCTCCTGCCCCCCCGGCTACCACGGCCCACGCTGCCTCAACGACACGGACGAGTGTGCCCTCAGCCCCTCCCCCGTGTGCCACAATGAAGGCGCCTGCGTCAACACCCCCGGCTCCTACAGGTACCTTACCTAACCTTACTAATGAAGGCTCTGAATGAAGGGTGCTGCTATTGTGCTTGTTGGCTTGAATGGGCTCCAAATGGCTCCGTATGGGTGTGGGGTACATTGGCGGACTGCCCCACCCCCTGCTATTCATTTTAGATGGAAGTTGCTCAGTGGTGTTTTGACCTGGATGAACGGTCTACTTCTGAATTTTTTCGATTTGGGCACTAAAATGTGGTGCCCAAAATGCGGAAGTGCTCAATGTTAAAGCCCAGATGCACGGGGTTTCCTCGTCATGAATCCACGGGTCCGCCTGCAGTCCCAGCTCTGACCAGTAGGGCCGAGCGCTTCAACGTTGGAGAGCCTCCCTGGGGGCTTGCATATAGCCCATTCATGGATCCCATGGCAGGCAGCATGTGTTCTGCTTTTATCTCCTTTTCAGAAAATTGCTGGTTATTTAAGATTAAAGTGTATATTGGTCAAACTAGAAATAGAATACACGATCAGAAGAATCTTTCATAAAACCTAATAGTCTACACTATTGTGTACAGTTTGAATGACAAGGTTAACCTTGATTCATGAAAGAAAGAAAGACAGAGGGGAGCATTATGCCTTACAGTAGATACTAGAGTGCCTCAGTTAATTTATCCATTTGGAACTCTTGAGAGTAAACAAATGTTCCCTCGGGACTTTACAGTACAGTAATGGTAATCGAATATCACTTACATTTTGGATTCATATTGACACCGTCCTGTCTCTGTCTCCCAGGTGTAACTGTATTCATATTGACACCGTCCTGTCTCTGTCTCCCAGGTGTAACTGTATTCATATTGACACCGTCCTGTCTCTGTGGTTCCAGGTGTAACTGTATTCATATTGACACCGTCCTGTCTCTGTCTCCCAGGTGTAACTGTATTCATATTGACCCCGCCCTGTCTCTGTGGTTCCAGGTGTAACTGTATTCATATTGACACCGTCCTGTCTCTGTGGTTCCAGGTGTAACTGTATTCATATTGACACCGTCCTGTCTCTGTGGTTCCAGGTGTAACTGTATTCATATTGACACCGTCCTGTCTCTGTGGTTCCAGGTGTAACTGTATTCATATTGACCCCGTCCTGTCTCTGTGGTTCCAGGTGTAACTGTGCCCCTGGGTTTACGGGTCGCCACTGTGAGACGGCGTACGTCCCCTGCTTGCCCTCTCCGTGCCAGAACGGAGGCACCTGCCGCCAGACCTCTGAGACCAGCTACCAGTGTCACTGCCTCCCGGGTAAGACATTATGAAATGACCTCTGAGACCAGCTACCAGTGTCACTGCCTCCCGGGTAAGACATTATGAAATGACCTCTGAGACCAGCTACCAGTGTCACTGCCTCCCGGGTAAGACATTATGAAATGACCTCTGAGACCAGCTACCAGTGTCACTGCCTCCCGGGTAAGACCTTATGAAATGCCTCCAATCATAAGCTACAAACGAATGGAACAATGGAATCATCAAGTCTAATTCATACAGTATGTCATCCATATGAGGTTAACTTATAAATTACTTAAATATTGACTTCCCAGATCCATTCACCATCAATCAAGCATTATTTACTATAGCTAATATTGTACGTCAAAATGCAGTACACGCACGCACGCACGCACGCACGCACGCACGCACGCACGCACGCACGCACGCACGCACGCACACACACACACACACACACACACAGCAGGCAGTGAGCTGTGTGTTGCCACCTGTGTGAGATATGGAACCTGGAAGTGAGATGAGGGAGAGAAAAATGTGAATTGAAAGACAGAGAGAGAGGAGACAGAGCAGAGGAGAGAGAGGAAACAGGATTGAGACAGCCGTGTTTATCCGTAAATGAATGTAGTTGTTGGCCTTCTTTCTGCATTGTTACAGTCATGTATTTGAGATTCCACAATCTGCAAATGCTATATAGAGTCTGGAACTACAACCCCCGAAAACCTGCCATTTTCCGTATTTTTTTAATATCTTCACATTTTATTATTTTATTTCCATTTCTGCTAAGCAGCAAGCTATATATGCTTAGATGATTTGATTAGGATACATTTGTGTGACTGTAAAGACGAAACGGAAGTGGGGAGGAGGCTCCACTTCCGCTTTTCCGCTAAATCTTCCAAGAGATCAGTCCACATAAATACATAACAATACCGCATACAGATATTGATACAAGTAAACAACAATTATTACAGAATAGACATAGAAATACAACTTTACACACAATCAATCAATAAAAGAAGAAAAAAATAGTTATTGTAATGAATTCCATCATTTAACTGCCCTAGTAGAGATAAAAGATTGACTTCTCATATCAGTTTTATGTTTTGGTAACATAGTAAACTTTGTGTCTTGATCTTTATGTTGTGTTTATCAACAAACACGTACAGTACACAGCCACTGTTGCAGTTTTCATGAAGGTCATGGTGTTTGTTTACAATAGGTCTGTGGTTTTAATACTTGTTACTTTGACTGGCTCATATTTAATATTCTATGTGACGGTGCCTGACTGTGTTCCAGGATTTAACGGGACCAACTGTGAGAACAACATCGATGACTGTCCTGGACACCAGTGTGCCAACGGAGGAACCTGCATGGATGGAGTCAACACCTACAACTGTCAGTGCCCACCGGAATGGACTGGTAAGGCTATGGCCTCTTCTCTGGGGGGTGTTAGTGTGACAGTGTGCGTGCGTGCGTGCGTGCGTGCGTGCGTGCGTGCGTGCGTGTTCTTGGTAAAACAATAGTCAGTGTGGATTTGTTTTAGAAAAGGCTAGTCGAAAATGGTTCCTACTTCCTGAGGAAAAGATGGATTTACGGATGAAATTGAATCATCCATGACTTATTGGCCGTGCAGTGACGCTTATCCAACGTTGACCCAAAAGTAACATTTGAATGAATCTTAACACACACAACAATCTAAATGTTTGCCATTAACCATTGAAGCCATGTACTGTATTGACCTATTTTGACCCTGGTATGGTGCTGTAATGTAACTATGTACTGTACTATCTGCTCAAAGGGTACAGCTTGCAGGGTTCCCACGGCCATGAAATTCCTATTGAAATGTGTTGAAATTAGAATTTAGCTCGTAGATCTTACATTTTCGGCACATCATGACTCCTCCTCCTCCTCCTCCCTCCCCACAGGCCAGCACTGCACGGAGGACGTGGACGAGTGCACGCTGCAGCCCAACACGTGCCAGAACGGCGGCACCTGCAGCAACCTCATCGGCAGCTACGTGTGCGTGTGCGTCAACGGCTGGAGCGGCCCCGACTGCTCGGAGAACATAGACGACTGCGCCACGGCCGCCTGCAGCCCGGGCTCCACCTGCATCGACCGCGTGGCCTCCTTCGTCTGCTTCTGCCCCTACGGGAAAACAGGTGGGTCGTCTGCCTCTGCCCCTACGGGAAAACAGGTGGGTCGTCTGCCTCTGCCCCTACGGGAAAACAGGGGAGTCGTCTGCCTCTGCCCCTACGGGAAAACAGGTGGGTCGTCTGCCTCTGCCCCTACGGGAAAACAGGTGGGTCGTCTGCCTCTGCCCCTACGGGAAAACAGGTGGGTCGTCTGCCTCTGCCCCTACGGGAAAACAGGTGGGTCGTCTGCCTCTGCCCCTACGGGAAAACAGGTGGGTCGTCTGCCTCTGCCCCTACGGGAAAACAGGTGGGTCGTCTGCCTCTGCCCCTACGGGAAAACAGGTGGGTCGTCTGCTTCTGCCCCTACGGGAAAACAGGTGGGTCGTCTGCCTCTGCCCCTACGGGAAAACAGGTGGGTCGTCTGCCTCTGCCCCTACGGGAAAACAGGTGGGTCGTCTGCTTCTGCCCCTACGGGAAAACAGGTGGGTCGTCTGCTTCTGCCCCTACGGGAAAACAGGTGGGTCGTCTGCTTCTGCCCCTACGGGAAAACAGGTGGGTCGTCTGCCTCTGCCCCTACGGGAAAACAGGTGGGTCATCTGCTACTGCCCCTACGGGAAAACAGGTGGGCCACAACAGTCTGCTTCTGCTTCTACATCACTGTAGAGTACCCAAGTCCTGACGTCACTCGTTCGTCCCCCTCCCCCCCCCCCCCCCCGGGTCACGGAAGTAATTTCTCTATGGAGAATTACGTTGGGTTAATCTTAGAATCGTCTTAAACAAACTGCCCCGGCGATATTGTCAGGGAGGTGGATCTGTACCGTTTATGATAGCCAGTCACTCATATTTGATATAGTCTGTTAATGTTACTAATTCGGCGGCGGCAACGTTAGCTTTTTCTCGCTGTAAGTCGTGAGACTCTATTTTGACATAATCCATGAGAGTATAGACTCACTGAGTCAGTGAGAAGACCGTTTCTCTGGTCAGCCATTGTGTTTTGATCCAATGAGCGCTAGCTAGGGGGGCTGGGGGGTGGATCTAACGATAAGCCGATCAGCACCACAGACCGTTGTCAAGCTGTGTGTTGCAGCCGGGAGCTGAAAGCTGAGTTGACTGGAGTAAAGGAGTAATAATAACATAGTTGTGGGAATTATCGTTCTCTTCAATGCACTGAATCATTCAGGACGGTTCACTAAAAGGTTTCATTCAAATGATGCGTTCAGTGCTTGGCTGGAGCTCGTCACGTTCCGTCCTCACGCTCACTGAACTGAAACAAGTCCCAAAATATGCCAAATATTTCAATAAAGTATATATTTATTTAATTGACAAACAAAGTTTCACTGCGAGGATATTTCATATATTATGTGTGTCGTCTCTGTCGGGCGGAAACTTTCAGGAAAGTAGCTAAAGTAGCAAATCTACTAGATCAAAACGTGTCGGCTTGCGCCGCATTTCGAGCTTGTAGATGTGCTACATGTGTGTGACGCTGTAGTATGATCAAATAGGCATTCATTAAAAAAAACACCAAACGTTAGAATAATGAGATAAGAGTTTTCTGCCCGACAGCAACAAAATATTTTCTTATTTTCCTATGATTTTAACTGTACCGGTAGAGGGTTCACAGTTTAGGGGGGGGGGGTTGCGCAAGTTCTCCATATTGAAGGGATTAGCATTCATAGCACAAGAGCAAATAGACGGTTTTTCACATGCTTCAGAGGGGGTATTGAGTCTGACTAGGCCTGTAGACGTCGTTCAGAACAACAAGTCTATCCAGAATCGATGTTTCCCCTGGGAAACGGATGACTTCACTGTACGCATCAAAGCTCCCAGTGCCTCGCCTCCAGTCCCCGGAGGGAGACATGTTGAAATGAATCTGATCCACATAATTGAAGCGGGTATAAGATATACTTAGTGCTCCCTCCGTTCCCTGCAGGTTGGCACAAGTCGTAAATCACCTAAAATACTAATGTGATCCTAATGAAGCTTTGCTTAAAACAAAATGTCTCATGCGGTAGAAATGTCTCCGTTGAGTTTGAGGGCTTAATCCATGTGTCTCGAAAATTGGCCTTTTCCTTTTTTCAGGTTTAACAATTTACAACATTAAATAATTGGCCCCTTATTGTTTGCTCCTCTGTAATTTAACACACATTTAATGAGGAATGTGAGAATTGTTGTTTGTGCATTTTAACTTCTCTTCATCTTATATCGCTGTTGTCGGGTGGAAACCTCATGTCTCCAAACTGTTACTTTTCAGCATTCAAATGCTAAAAATAGCATATCTACCGCAGCATATTTTGATCTTGTAGATCGGCTATTTTTGCTCCGAAGTAGAGCATTAATTTAAAAAAATAAAATAAAAATGGAGATAAGAGGTTTCTGCCCGATAGCAACGATACCTAGGTTGTTCGGGATCCGATTTTAATTCTGATGGAGCATTAGTCCGAACAACAGTGGGACTAGCGCTAGAACATGTGCTTGCAGTTATGGTTAGTTTAGGGTTTGAGGTACAGTAGGTTTTTGGTCTAATGACAGTTATGGTTAGTTTAGGGTTTGAGGTACAGTAGGTTTTTGGTCTAATGACAGTTATGGTTAGGTTAGGGTTTGGGGTACAGTAGGTTGTTGGTCTAATGACTGTCGGACCAATAATAGTGTTGGAACTACAGCCTGTACCCGGTTGTTCAACCCCATCCATCGTCTTCCGATAAGAATGCAGCAATGCTTGCGGTTTAGCTCAAGACCCAAACGAGAAAAAAACATTGAATTGTTTTTAATTGATGAAAAGTTCAGATTTCTTTGTTTAAACGTAAAAAATAAATTATCTCTTGAAATGATATATACATTTTGTAAATGTATATAAAAAGGGCATATCTACTTGCGACCCATACAAATGTGGTAAACATACCTGCCTCCTCTCCATGTCCCCCCCAGGTCTGCTGTGCCACATAGACGATGCGTGCATCAGCAACCCCTGCAGAGAGGGCTCCCAGTGTGACACCAACCCAATCAACGGCATGTTCAACTGTAACTGTCCAGCTGGCTATGTGGGCAGCACCTGTAACATCGACAGAGACGAATGTAGCATCGGTGAGAAGAGACCATAAAATACTACCTGTCTAGCTGTTAGTTTTATACCTACGTAGTACCTTTTATTCCATGCACTGTTCCTCTGCCTGGCCTCTGTTCTGACTTGTTACGCATGGATCAAAGTTCTCAGTCGCCTCGACGGATTTCAGTCATTCGGATTCTGTAGAAGCCGGCATGTCAGCATGTAAGCCAAAATAGCCGGTGGCGTAACCGTCTGGGCACCCGACTGGTAATCCAGTCGCAGTGTGCCGCGGGTTCGACTCCCGAGCCCGACACGTCCTTTACTGCATGTCTTCCCCCATCTCTCTCCCGTTTCCTGTCAGCCTACTGTCTGTCCCTTCAAAAAACCAATAAAAGGCGTAAGCCGCAAAAAAATATCTTAAAAAAAAATAATAATAATTGCAGACTCACTCCCAATTGTCCGTCGTAATCTGAAGACTCACCTCTTCAGACTCCACCTCACCCCCTGGCACTTCACCATCCCAGGGATTCAATGTGCAGAATGTTATTTACATACTGTAGCATTTTGTTTAGACAGTTGCTGGGTTCATTGTTTGCCTGGTGTCCTAGTTTCCAGAGGCACTACACCGTTCTCTCTGTATTCTATTTACTGTTTATGATTATTTACCTTGTTTATTGTTAAGTCCTCTAATTGCCTAAACTGTAAATCGTCAAATCGTAAATCATTAGTGTATGGTGTGTGCGTTGCTGTTTGCCATCACACAAAGTGACATTGATCCTCCATTGCATTACGTTTTGCATAATGTTATTATTACGTCAATCAGCTTCTATGCGGCCCCGCCACGCAGGTACCAATCCGTGTGAACACGGAGGCCAGTGTGTGAACACGGACGGCTCGTTCACCTGTAACTGTGTGAGGGGCTACGCCGGGCCGCGCTGTGAGACGGACGTCAACGAGTGTGCCTCCAGCCCCTGTCAGAACGACGGCACCTGCCTGGACCGCATCGGAGACTACACCTGCATCTGCATGCCAGGTACAGTACAGACTACACCTGCATCTGCATGCCAGGTACAGTACCACACACTACACCTGCATGACTGCATCTGCATGCAAGGTACAGTACAGACTTCACCTGCATATGCATGCCAGGTACAGTACCACACAGGACAAGGTGGATGTGTTTGCCTTTTGAAAAGAAATCCATAATCGAAAGCAGCCTCGTAAATGAAGAATTGCGATGTAATGAGATGATAATAAAACGCTCATATCTTCTCTCTTCTTGCGTCCGTCCAGGATTTGAGGGCACCCACTGTGAGGTGGAGGTAGACGAGTGCCTGAGTTCTCCCTGCCTGAACCAGGGCACATGTCTGGACCAGGTCAGCCGCTTCGTCTGTGAATGCCCAGCAGGTTGGTACATACATACATGTACATACATACATGTACATACATACATACATGTACATACATACATACATACATTATATGAATTCCCAGCCGGTTGGGTTGGTACATACATACATGCATTTAATGCATTATATTAAAGACGTTGTGGTTTACAGTGGATTTTATAACGGCTAAGGGGCGTTGTTAGGCCTGATGCCTTGATTTAGTCCACTAAAATGTATTTTGGTGGGTTGTGATTCCATCGAAATGGATGAATTTCATGAATTTATGCAACACCCGTGCGCATCCATGATGACTTGTTTTAGTTCTGGATTACTTCTCCACTAGTCACTCCCTAACATTTTAGTCTAGTTTTATTTGTTGACGAAATTGTCAATACATAGTCTTAGTTTTAGTCATCATAGCTTAGTTTTTATTTAGTTTTCAATCAGTCGACTTACACATGCATGCCTGTGGTGCTGTTCATTGTTTCAGGCTTCAGTGGTGAGATGTGCCAGATTGACATTGACGAATGCTCCAGTACACCTTGTCTAAACGGGGCCAAGTGCATCGACCGACCCAACGGATATGAGTGTGAATGTGCAGAAGGTACTACATTATAACCTTAAACACACACACACACACACACACACACACACACACACACACACACACACACACGCACACATGCACACGCACACACACACAACACACGCAAACACACACACACACACACACACACACACACACACACACACACACTGCTGGTATTATCATTATTCAAGATGTCTGTCATCATTATGGTCTTAATGAATTAATCGTATTACTTTAAATCAGTGGTTTTCAACCCCTTTCATACCATTATGTATTGGGTATTTGAGCCACAGACCACCATTTGATGACATTTAGCCTCTCAAACACAAAACTTTGTATATTTTGTTGTTGTTGGACAAGATATTGTCCACAATTCCATGCCGTATTGATGTTGGTACCATAGGAGAGATAACAGGCAAACGTTGAATTGTGTAGACTTCTTGTAAGTAATGCAGATGTTTAACAATAATGTAACTCTTGAGAGCTTTACGCTCTCAAGAGCGTTGGTAACCATCTGGTTGAAAACCACTGCTTTAAATGATTACATGAAACATCAACAGAAAAAACAGAATAAAAAACAAAATACAAAAAAAAAGAAAAAGAGGTCATGGGATGTACAGCAACAAGCAACAACAATACATATTACAGACTTGGATTCCTTACATTCATTGACAACCGGAAAGACACGGCCCATATTCACTCCATATCCGCCCCCCCCCAGCTAAATACTCTATCCATTTCTCCCATCTTCTTTCACCCAGCTAGGACTATACATTTAAAGGATAATTATACCCCTATCCTATAGCTTCCCCATTGTCTCCACTCCTACTACGACACACATGCCTGGGTGAACATGTATGTGTGAACTCAGCTGTGTTGACCCTGCATGTCCAGGGCTATTCCTCGTTAGCACACAGAGACAGGTTACACTGGAACTGTGAAAAGAAAAAAACTGAGTTTTGTTATTGTTGTAGTCCTGAACCCATATTTCTTCAACTCGTCAAGTATTCACATTCAGGTTTCTTTTAACCCATTTTGGGCGGGAACCCCTTTTGGTGTTTTAAGCATTATGTTATGCTTTAGCTATTGAAAAATAGCAGATCTACAAGCTCATAGCGCGCCACCGAGTGGCGCGCTACGAGCTTGTAGGTCTGCTATTTCTTTTTAATCGTGAAAATGTGGTGCAAATCCTGACAGAAAACTGTCAGGATCTAGAAGACATTTTATAAATTTCGACGTCAGGTCAAAATGGGTTCATTCTCCCTCCAGGTTTCGACGGCCTGCTCTGTGAGGAGAACATAAACGACTGCGACCCGGAGCCCTGCCATCACGGCGTGTGTAAAGACGGCATCGCCACCTACTCCTGCATGTGCCACCCCGGGTACACGGGCTCCATCTGCTCCGTCCAGGTCCAGGAGTGCCACAGCAACCCGTGTCAGAACCGAGGCCGCTGCATCGACCTGGTCAACGCCTACCAGTGTAACTGTCAGCTGGGAACTACTGGTGAGTAGTAGCCAAGACGTCTGTGTTTACTGTCTGTATCTGCGCGATGTAGGGAGCCGCCTTTTTTAGGAGACCGGAAGCAGGTTGGAGTCTATTATTTACAATGGAAGAGTTTATGTGAACACTGAACACAGCTTCGATTCTTTAGGCCCATGGACATGGTCACTGAAATTAATATTGGGCCACAATCTTCCCAAGATTTTCATACAGAAATGGCTTTTTTCAGAGAGAGAGATCAGGAGAAAGTCTCTTTACTATCGACCGTTCTCTGTCCCAGCAACACGCTGCCGTGGGATTTAGCATCAGTAAACATCTGACGTTAGCGAGATTAGATTTAGGAGACCATTTGTAGGATTTGTGCACCATTTCACCTCCAGTGGCTCAAATCTGGATGGCGTATCTTTAATAATTTAATATATTTGGTAGTAGTAGTAGTAGTAGCAGCAGTAGTAATAGTGTTAGTAGTAGTAGTAGTACGGTAGTAGTAAAATAAGAATACACACAACATCCTGTAACACATTGTACATTAATATGTAGAGAGTGGTGAGTCATTCTAGCCCGTCTCTCTCTCTTCCTTGGCTGCCAAGCAGCTTAATGACCAAAACCTTTTTCATGTGCTCTCGGGGTTTTTTCCTGTGATTCATTGATTCATTCTCAGGGTCCCTGAAAGTACTGCATTGGAGGGAACAGCTTTAATGGAAAGTGCGACTCGGGCTTCCTGCATAGTTTTCAGTTTAAAATTAGTGGAGAGAGTGTGTGTGCGTGCATGCGTGCGTGCGTGCGTGCGTGCGTGCGTGCGTGCGTGCGTGTGTGCGTGTGTGTGTGTGTGTGTGTCTGTGGCGGTCATAAGGCTGGACCAGCACGTTGTTCTGGGTATTAGTCACTCCTGTGCCTCCAGTGCTGCAGTGCATGCTGTAATGTACTGTACTGTAATGTACTGTACTGGTACCCAGTACAGGCTCACTGAAGTCAGCTAAGGTCACTCTGTCAGGCCTCCCACATCCACTGACTCCTATTCACTACAATTTGTGGTCTCTTTGAGTCGTACCTTTCTTTTTTCTCGTTTTGCGTCTCTGTGTGTGTGTTTGTGTGTGTGTGTGTGTGTGTGTGTGTGTGTGTGTGTGTGTGTGTTTGTGTGTGTGTGTGTGTGTGTGTGTGTGTGTGTGTGTGTGTGTGTGTGTCGCGCGCACACGCGTCTCTCGCTCTGTGTCTCACTTTAACACTTACCCTAATTATAGTGACTCAGCTGTTGACTGCAATATCTCTGTTTTCGTCTTCCAGCTCTGTGTGGTCCCTCCCCTTCGTTTCTAATCGTATTCCGAGCAGAGCACTATCGTATTTAGTTTCCGTCTCTGCTGCTTTTCTCCTCACAGGTTCTTGCTTCTAGGGCCTCTTATTTTTTTAAAGTTGGTGTGCCACTCCCTCTGGTGGACAGGAATGTAACTGATCAGATTCTTAACCCAGAAGTTATAAAAGTGCAGGTGGAGATTTTGGAAGGTCACATGATGTTGGTCCCTCTGTCAACTTTTGGCGAGCCACTTAATATATTTCACAGAAAATGTAATAGTTTTATATTTAGGGATTTATTTTTAAACCAGGACTTGCCCCAGAAAGTATAGCTCATTAATAATGACAAGATTTTAACATGGATGGAATGGTAAAATATTGAGGGTAAATAATATTGTTCTCCTCGCCCTATTTCAGGGATATTTGATATTTCTGCACAACACTGTATTGTGATAATCATAAAAATAATAATCATCTTGTTTTTAGTACTCATAACACTGTTTTGAGATCTACCTCTCTGTGGTCATTTAGATTTTCGTGAAATCTTTTTTTTTTTGTGTCATCTATTTGGCATGTTTTTAAACTCACACTTCCTGTACCATTAGAAAGCATCGCTAAATCATTCCAATCAATCAGCAAACCAACAAGGGTGCAATGATTGAGACGCCTCAGTGTTGTCGTTACAAGTTTAATGATAATCGATCACATAAAGGGTCAAATGTAAAAGCGATATGTGTCTCCTGCCCAGCGCCCAGTAATGACGTTGTCTGAGTTGGTATTATTATGTCTCTCCCTCTCTCCAGGAACCAACTGTGAGATCAATGAGGATGACTGTGCCAGTAACCCCTGTGAGTACGGGGACTGTCAGGATGGCATCAACGAGTACAAGTGTGTGTGTCGTCCGGGATACACAGGTAGGCCAAAGCCTTGATTAATATATAGTACTTTGCCGTACAACGCAATAAACCAACCTCAGAACATTTATGTCCAATGTGAAATCAGTTGGAAAAACACACTGAACGAGGACTAACAGCCACATAGATTCTTGAACATTTTGTAGGGCTGAACACGTGGTACCTATTGAACAAAAAGCCAACCAGTCTCTCTCTGTGAATGGATTCCCCTCAGGAGTCAAATGCGACGTGGAGATAAATGAATGCAACTCCAACCCGTGTATGAGTGGGGGAACCTGCGTGGACAAGGTGAACGGTTTCAGCTGTCTGTGCCCCCCTGGCACACATGGACTCCTCTGCCACTCTGGCACGGACCACTGTGATTCCCAGCCATGTGCGCGTGGCCATGGAGACTGTGTTGAGCAGCAAAATGGGTAAGCTTTCCTTTTATTAGATATCATTGTTGTGGGGCAGAAACCCTCATCGCTTATCTTCTATTTGTTTTGGACATGAGGTTTCCACCCGGCAGACGATAATGTAGATTCTACACGATATGTGTAGAATGTTCCCTGAATGCCTTTTATCACAGACATATACTGTATGTGTTGAGATATATCCTTAACCATTAAAAACTCGCCATTTCAGGTAAATCTTCATTTATAGAGCAATGATTTTGTTTTGTTTTTGTCACCTTATTTATAGATTAAGTCCCATTGGGATACAACAAGATCAATTTTATGCCCATAGTTTCATAGTATTTATTTATGGAAAATAGAGCAGATGTAAAAGATACAATAGGTTGATATAAATTATTTCAATAGACCAATAGTCTTGTACGATTACTGAAAAGTAAAATTGTACCAGCAATAGTGACGTCACCGTTACTAGGGAACACAGAAAAGCGGGGTTATTTTGGGACATTGAAACTGGAGTCAGACATGAGATTATGGTTTGAGGTCTGGTCAAACCCTAATCTTCTTCCTAACGCTGTTTGGCCAGTGTGGGGTCCTGTAATTCTTCATGCGGGAATCCACCCATAGGTCATTTTGCCCACAACACTGACTCAACACCAACAATAAGCAGATTTTCCAGATTTTTCAAAACTACCCTGGCTCAACACAGCTAACCACATAAATACATAATTGCAGGCAGCCTGATTTGGAAGTCCTCCATCCTGTTGTATGTAGTGTAGTGTACCCTGTCTTTCCTCGCTCTCTCTGTCCTCTGTTTTATCAAGTGAAGCAGAGCTGGCCTTAGAGCTGGTTTCTGTCTGCTTCTAATACTGTAATTCACAGTAAAATCCTCAGTGTTCATTTATCCATGTAACCCTGACAGTGTGCAGACACAAGTAGGCACTGCTGTTATACATCTTTTAGACCCGTTATTGAACTTATACCAACCTTGAAACGTATCTTAGTTATGTCACACAAGAATGGTGGTCCCTCATTGGCTGTTGATGGTGACATAACCAAATCTCTGATTCAATCATTAAAGCGGACTTTTGGTGTCGGATAAGTGTGCGCACCCCCTTTTTCCCCTCTTTTTCTCGATGCCTTAATTCGTTTTTAATCAACCTTTTACCACAGTCGTTTTTCCTCTTTTTTTGCTATTTCTATGCCATTTAAAAAAAAAACGTGTAGCACTTTGAGTTTTGCAAAAGATATATAATGTAGTGCGTAATAAATAAATGTGTTGTTATTCTCCAGGTATTACTGTCAGTGTGTGTCAGGCTGGGTGGGGCAGCACTGTGACCAGGAGCAGGACGAATGCCAGTCCAGTCCGTGTCAGAACAACGGCCTCTGCTTGGACCGCCACAACGGATACACCTGCCAGTGTCGGGCCGGCTTCACAGGTGTGCAGATTGATTGATTGAATCAATTAGTATGAATAGGCCTTAAGGCATTAAGGCTAAGAGGATGACACAAAAAGGTCCCGGTCCATTGTGGTCCTATGTATTCAATTCATCATCATAGAATAAACAATTTACACAATACGTCATCAACAAATACAAACACTATAATATGTACCACCTTGTGGTCTCCTGATAGGTGTTTTTTCCAGACAATTTGAAAGAAACCAGTGTTACTGTACACATCTTTTTTGCCGATGGGTTCCCAGATTGCACATCCTTTAACATGAATGGTATCAGGGCATTCCACATTTCGGTGGCAGAGTAATAGAATTTTCCCATGTTTGTTAAAAATTTGAGTGGTACTAGATCGTGGTTGCTAATAATAGCCTACACTTAGAATACCTCAAACAGTACCAGATAATATGGATGAATCTCCCTCCGCTCCTTTTCCCAACAGGTGTGACTTGCGAGAGGAATGTAGATGAATGTGCCTCAGGACCCTGTCAGAACCACGCCATCTGTATAGATGAGGTTAACAGTTACACCTGTCAGTGCAGTCCACCCTTCACTGGTCAGTACTTACATATCGTCACTGTCCACCAGAAACCTTGTATCTCTATGTTTGATGTATCTTTTCTTTTTGTAATAATAGTAAAAGTAAGTAAAAGTATAATATTTGGATCTGAGATGTAGTGGAGTAGAAGTAAAGGTATTGGAAATTGGAAATGCTCAAGTAAAGTACAAATGCTTAAAATAATGTACTTAGTTACTTTACACAGCACTGTCTCTATGTTTAATCTTTTTATAAATTTTTTGTATAAAGATGTTACAAGTAGCGAAAATAGCCGATCTGCAGACATTGTCTTAGGCACGTGAACAGCCTGCCACATTTTAGTCTAGTTGAGTTGTATCCATTGGTGGGTTGATTGATTGATTAATACATATTGTATTGATTGATTGATTGGTGGGTTGATTGATTGATTAATACATATTGTATTGATTGATTGATTGGTGGGTTGATTGATTGATTAATACATATTGTATTGATTGATTGATTGGTGGCTTGTGATGCAGGTAAACACTGTGAGGATGAGTTGGTTCCCTGTGCGTCGCAGCCATGTGAGAGAGGAGGGGTCTGTCATCCTACTCCTGACTATACATCATACACCTGCAGATGTCCCAGTGGCTGGCAAGGTGTGTGTGTGTGTGTGTGTGTGTGTGTGTGTGTGTGTGTGTGCGCGTGTGTGTGTGCGTGTGCGTGTGTGCATGTGTGTGCACATTTATGTCTGTGTAATTATTTTGTTTTGTTTGTAAAGCGACTTTGGCTAAAAAGGAAAGCGCTATATAAATTTGATGTATTATTATTAACTTTTTGCTTCTATGCCTTTTTAGGGTGTTTTACGTTAAAGGGACACTATCAGGATTTTCTATATACTGTATTTATACTAATATATACAATATTTCTGTATTTTATTTACAGACTGAAACACAAGCAGTAGTAGTGTTGAAAAACTCCATTGATGTCACTGGAGTAATCCGTGAATGTGAAAAGTAGAGCGGGGCGACTAATCAAATTTCGATTCTGACCACGGCACTACAATCTGTATAATACGATGATTGGAAAATTTGATTTCCAAGCGCTTCCCGTTTATAAGTGTCGCTTTCATTTAGCAGCTTGGGAATTGTAGGAAAGCAGAAAAACAGACGAAGGGGAATTTGAAACCCACAGGGCCATGGGGGTTTCTAGCGTCAGATGACAATCAGCAGTGAAATGCACATGAAAAGTATAAGACAGTACAATCGTTAATGTATCCATTCGTCAAAAGATTTTTGTCATGATTATTGTGACAAACAATTGAAAATAATTTAAAATTACACTTTTGTTAACCACTTGAACCCCCAGCATCGCTATTCTAATCTAGAGCTCTACAGCAGCTCTACAACAGCTCAAAACGTGTTGCATTGCAATGCGTTGTGAGCTTGTAGATCGGCTATTTTTGGCGAATCGGTTCGTCTAGAATGAAATAAGAGGCATACAAAATGCACTCTTTACAGGTCTGTTTTAAGTACAGAGGGTGTAAGTAGTGCTGAATCTGCAGCCCATCAAAAGCTAATTCATTCTAGTGCATGACGGAGGACAATTTCACGATACATTTTATTTATTTTTATGCAGGCCCTCGCTGTAATGAGGATGTGGACGAATGCAAGAAGAGCCCCTGTCTGAACAGAGCTCACTGCATCAACAGTCAAGGCAGCTACACATGCAAATGCCAGCCGGGATACAGCGGACACAACTGTCAGACCAACATTGATGACTGCTTGCCCAGTGAGTCAACGTAATTATTACACATCTGATATTATTTGTTCCTTTAGATGGAACAATGGACAGTTCAATAACTGTCCCAACATTAGCTACTCAAATTAACACTACATTTTAAACATTTGAAAGGAAATTAACAAATTAATCGTGACACACCATTTAAAACCACATGATTTAAAACTGGTAAAAGTAGAACATTGTCTTATACGGCTGGATGTTATGGTCATCCAACTGAATCACAATCAACCGATTCGCTGATAAATAAAGCCAAGAATCTTTTGGCCATTTGAGTCACTCATTCCCTGAAGAAGGCTTAACAGCAGAAACGTTGGTTTCATGTCTTACTCCTAAATAACATATGGGCACTTTGGCTATCAGCGTGTGCGGCCACTTTCTTTGTATTTTCAAGATTCCCTCTCCAGTCCAAACCTTTTTCTTTTACTCCGACCACAAGTCAAACTCAACCTTGTTGCCTCTGTCACTCTCTCTCTCTCTCTCTCTCTCTACCCCAGACCCGTGTCTGAACGGGGGTTCTTGTTTGGACGAAGTGGCCCGTTTCTCCTGTGACTGCCGTCCCGGCTTCGTCGGGGACCGCTGTGAGAGTGAGGTAGACGAGTGTGCGAGCCAGCCCTGTCTGAATGGAGCCATGTGCCGGGACTACGTCAACAGCTTTGTGTGCGAGTGTCGACCGGGCTTCGATGGGATCCTGTGTGAACACAACATCCCTGAATGCACCGAGAGGTAGGCTGCTCATTCAAGTTGACTTGCAATACTGAATAAAAATGATCACCAGCCGCATGTAAGGACTATTTATTTGTGTGTGTGTGTGTGTGTGTGTGTGTGTGTGTGTGTGTGTGTGTGTGTGTGTGTGTGTGTGTGTGTGTGTGTGTGTGTGTGTGTGCATACCACGCAATTGTGACATCCTGCTGACCTTTTGTTCATTCATGCATTTTTTTGCTTTTGGACAGAAACCTCTATATTTTAACTTTTTGTGTTTTTTTCATAAATTATAGCCCTACTTCATCATACTACAGCGTAACAAAAAATAACAAAAATAGAAGATCTACAAACTTGAAATGCGGCTCCGGGTGACTGATTTGAATCCTGAAAAGTAAAATGTTTGGACATACAGACGATTTAAAAACAGAGTACATAACTGTAACATTCTTATTTGCATTCCTTGGCCAGTTCCCACTTGAAAAAGAGACGCAGTCTCAATGTGTTTTTACTGGTTAATTAAAGTTTAAATAAAATAAAAATAAAATCCTCATCACATTCTCTCTCTATTCCTGACCCGTCTACCTGGCGTCCTCTCTCCAGCTCCTGTCTCAATAATGGAACATGTATCGACGACATCAACTCGTTCTCTTGCCGCTGTCGTCCTGGTTTCTACGGGACGTTCTGTCAGTACGAGCACAACGAGTGTGATTCGCAGCCCTGTAAGAACGGAGGCACCTGCACCGACGGACTGGGAAACTACCGCTGCACCTGCCCTGTGGGATACAATGGACACAACTGCCAGGTACCACTTTGTGCATTTACGCGTGTGTTTATTTGCATATGTGTACAGTACGTTGTGCGGAGGTTGTGGGTTCGAATCCACCGTGTTGCGTACGGATTTATCGGTGCGTCTACACAAATACATGGCCTGTGTTTGGGAGAGGGAAGCCGCGTGGGGAGGGTGATAATCATCGCTGCACGAGTGCACGTAATCCTATACAGCACCTGTCAGCAGGAAGAGTTGGGCGGGAGGAGTAGGACGAAAGCTCTACGTCCTCCCGGTGGGGGCTCCTCACTGGCAGGTGAGTCAGTACATTCTACTGACTGCAGTGAAAACACAGAAATGTGCGTGGAGAGGGATCAGTTGGCATAATTACTAAATTGTGGAGAAAAATGGGTAAAAGAAAGAAAGAAAGACAAAAACAGCCATACAGTATACCATTTGCTAAGACCTGCACACTCAGCCTTAACCCTGGTCCTTTGTGCCGTCTCCGTGCAGAACTATGTGAACCTGTGCAGCCAGGTGCGTTGTCGAAACGGAGGCTCCTGCTCTCAGACCGAGACCTACTGGACCTGCCACTGTCATGTAGGATGGACCGGCCTCTACTGTGACGTCCCCAACATGTCCTGCGAGGATTACGCTGCCAGGAACGGTGAGGATTGATTAATTGATTGATTGATTGATAGAAAGAGAAAGAGAGAGAGAGATACTCGAGGCAAATTCCATACAGAGAGAAAAGAAAACAGGAGGAGGAGTTTCACAAACACATCAGAGATCATGGAGTTTCCTTGTGGTTGACTCGCTTGCATTCACAGAATTATGTGGAAATGAGGCGTAACAGTTACTTACTGATTCCATGCTTGCAGAAGAGTCTTGGATTGTTGGAATGGATCCATCCATGGATTTGTTTTGACACAACTCCAACCCTGGCCCCTGGTTTCTATGCAATCTGGTGGGACATGTGCTGTTCAGTGCATACCCAACCATGTGGACTTTTTGGTCCAAAAAGAGATTCCATCCAATTATCTTCTCTTTTGAGAGTCGGCGGTCTGGCAGTCAAACAATACAAAACACAGAAAAGAAGAGAACAAAAGTATGAACCTTTTTTTAAAGAAAACGTTTACATGAACATTCCTGTGTGTATTCATCATCCTCTTGTGCTCATCTGCTGTGCATCAGGTCTGGAGCTGGAGAAGGTGTGTAAGAACGCAGGGCGCTGTGTGAACGTGGACAACTCTCACCAGTGTCAGTGCCAGCCGGGATACACAGGCAGCTACTGTGACGAGAGTGTCGACGAGTGCCAGTCGTACCCCTGCCGGAATGGAGCCACATGCATGGACTACCAGGGAACCTATGAGTGCATAGTAAGGAAGGGAATTCAGTGTGTTTATTGGGGAGGGGGGTTTGGGGTCTGGTTTGTGTTTCGTGAATGTGTTACATTGCTTTCGGTCACTTCAAGGTTCGGCACACTCAACTACAAAGGAGCCGCGGTCTTTGAACTGAGTCGGCTGCAGGTTCCAAGCAACACTTACATCCAAAAACAACCACACTCACATTGTCTTCGTCTATTGCTTTCAGACATCATGAGCTCGAATGAAGAGGTCCAGAGACCACATCACCCCAGTCCGCCTTCGTTGGCTCCCAGTTAAACACAGAATACATTTCAAAGGCCCTCAACAACCAGGCTCCCCGCTTCCTCTCTGACCTCCTCAAATGCCACGCCCCCTTCCCCTTCCCTCAGGTCTGGTGATGCCAACCTCCTACACACCCGCGCCAAAACAAAGAAACGCACCTGGCGTGACGGAGCTTTCTCAGTTTCAGCCCCCTCACATCCACAACCACCGCACATCAAAGCCTCCCCCACCCCTGGCCCTGTTAAAACCCAATGTTTAAGATTCGCTTTACCCAAATCCCCCTTTCAGCCTTTTATTTTAACCTTTTTCCTTTGCTTAGTTTTAACCACTAACTTAATTGTTTTCTTGTTGTTTATGAATGAATAGTGCTATATAAATTGGACATATTATTATTATTCTTATGAACCCTCCTCATTGTGTGCCTGCAGTGTAAGGCAGGCTTCCAGGGGGTGAACTGTGAGTACGATGTGGATGAATGCCACTCCAACCCCTGCCACCACGGAGGAACCTGCATCAACCTCATCAACCGTTTCACCTGCCTCTGCCCGCCTGGAACACGGGGTAAAAACAGCACATAAACCCATGAGCGCACACACACACACACACACACCCTCACACACACACACACACACACACACACACACGCTGATACCCCTCCTCTCTCTCGTTTAGGGCTCCAGTGCGAGGTAAACGTAGACGACTGTGCCCCTCAGCCTGGCTCGTGGGGCCCTCGCTGTCAGAACGGGGGCCACTGTCTGGACGGCGTGGGGCGCTACACGTGCTCCTGCCCGCCGGGCTTCGCCGGGGAGCACTGCGAGGGCGACGTCAACGAGTGCCTGTCCAGGCCGTGCCAGTCCCCCGGCAGCCTGGACTGTGTGCAGCTGGCCAACGACTACCAGTGCCGCTGTCGCTTGGGATACACAGGTACTGTACGCACACCGCTGGTGCTGCCATGTCCGCGTGTTATAAGCCACTTTGGGCTTGTTTTTCTGTAAAGTTGTAAATATTGGTATTGCGGGGATTGTGTTCTTTTTTTTCTTCCAATTCCGATAATTTTCCCATCATTTGATTTTGAATATCACTACTTAAATGTCTTCTTCTTCTTAGACTTTTGTTTTTTTTTGAAAACCCCAAAATGGGTTTCGACCCGAAACATTGAACTGCATGAACCCTAGAGTGTACTATTTTGGGACGAACATCAATGGTGAAAATAGCATTATGAGTTGTTGTGTGAACTGTTTGTCTTTGTCACACCCCATGACAGGCCGTCACTGTGAGTCCATGGTGGACCTGTGTCTGTCCAAGCCGTGCCATAATGGCGGCACCTGCTCCATGAACATGAGCTCAATACACGGCTACACCTGCACCTGTCTTCCTGTAAGTTACCTTCTTCTTCTTCTTCTTCTTCTTCTTCTACTTCTACTTCTTCTATTTAGTCCCCCCTGTCCCCTTTTTTCATTGAACTTTTAACCACTGTAGTGTAAAGGAGTAGTTCACCCAAAAAGATGTCCAACCCCCATCCGGAAACTTTGAATTTACAGAGATTTTTTAAATTATTGTCGTATTCCTGAGCCAATTAGTTGATGACCTGCGGAGTATCTGATAAGAGACTTGCAGATTCTCCATTGAGACTCCGTCAGTCATCAAATTATTGGCTTAGGAATGCAAAAAAAGTAAACAAAAACAAACATGTATTCAAGGTTTCATGGTGTGTATAATTGATAATTAATTATTTGAGTGAACTACTCTTGTGCCTTTACCCTGTTTCATTCCTTCTGACCGCCAAAGAGCGGTGTTTTCAATACGTGTGCATGGTGATATCCAGGTGTTGAAAACAGCGGTCAGAAAGATTACATACTGTAGAACCTTAGTTACATTTGTTACTTTGTGAATGCAGTGCACCGTGAGCTAGCTGCTATTTTCACTATTCATTCATTCATAACCAAACATATTGGTTTTCCTTGTTCTGTGAATGTCTCTGTATATAAACCAACACCATACTGACTGAAGAGCAGGTCATAACGTGCTGAAGTGACTTACTGCCTCTGTGTTCTTCTCTGCTCCTTTTGCTGTATGCATATACTCCTCCTGTGTATTAAATCTTTGTCTCTAAATGCCTGTTTTCACACCACTAACTGAATTACCTTTCTTATTATCACGCTTGCTTCAGAGGGCCACACACCATAGCCCAGGTATGATAGACATTGATAAGCCGTGTTGTGTTGGACACGCTTGATATAGACTACTAGACTAGCTACAATCTACAGCTGTTTTCTTTTTTTTGTGTGTTGCGTTGTCATGTGAAACTTCAATGACATGTGCAGCAAACAAATTTTGTAAAGCATTAATGAATAAAAATGAATTGCTAAACTCGCAGTTTCAGCAACACAGTATACGTTTTACATTAACACAAGGCCATAATGTCCATAGGGTTACACTGGCTTCAACTGCGGCGAAATGGAAGGCTACAACTGTGCCAAGCTGCGTTGTCAGAACGGCGGGCACTGCGTGGAGTCACAGGCCGGCCACCTCCACTGCCAGTGCCAGCCGGGCTACAGCGGGCCGCACTGCGAGAACGCGCAGAGCTGCCAGGGGCGGCCATGCCAAAACGGAGGCACCTGCTTCATCTCCTCCTCCAGCCCGTCGCTCCAGTACAGCTGCCGCTGTCCCACACACTTCTCGGGGCGACACTGCGAGCACATGTCGCTGGACCCCAGGCCGGCGCCGGCCTGCCCCTACGTGGAGTGCGAGCAGAGGTCGGGGGACAAGGTGTGCGACCCGCAGTGCAACAACCACCAGTGCCAGTGGGACGGGGGGGACTGCTCGCTCCACTGGGAGCGGCCCTGGGTCAACTGCACCGCCCACGTGCCGTGCTGGGAGCTGTTCAGGAACGGACGCTGTGACAAGGACTGCGACAACTCTGGGTGCCTCTTTGACAGCTTCGAGTGCCAGGACACTTACACCTGCAAGTAAGTATTGGTTGACAATTTACTGACAATATGATTGTGCATCAAGCACAGTTGCAGTTGACAAAAACACAGATCTTTGAAATGGTAATTTAATTACATTTTGATACTGGATGTAAAATAGTAAATTTTTACCCATTAAGATCTGAGGCCGATTCTACAAATGCCTTCTAAATCAGTAGTTCTCAAACTTGTTCGTGCCAAGAACCCCCAAATTGAAATATTTTGCGCCAGGGTCCCCAGAAGAGAAAACTTGTGTTAACATTTTCAAATGTATTCAAAGGTTTTCAAACTCTTTCAAGATTTCTCAAAAATGTTCAGAAATAGCAGATGTACAATAGCTGATATACGTACAAGCTTGCATATCTGATATTTTTGAATTGCCAACGCTAAAATCCAAAACGACACAGAACACAGATGCTTTCCTGGTTTTATTGGGTTAATCAAAGTCAAAGAGATGCCATGGTTCTCTGGCATTAATAAAGAAACACGCCTCATATCCTTCTACTCTCTTCTTCTTCTTCTTCTTCTTCCGCGTTCGCCAGATATGACAAGTACTGCGCGGACCACTACGGGAATGGCATCTGCGACAACAGCTGCAACACGGAGGCGTGCGGCTGGGACGGCCTGGACTGCTCCGGGGACACCCCGCCCAGGCTGGTGGACGGCACCCTGGTCATCGTGGTGCTGCTGCAGCCCGAGGAGCTGCTCGGGGACATGAGGAACTTCCTGCGCTCCCTGGGCACGCTGCTCCACACCAACCTCAGGGTGAAGCTGGACAAGGACAAGAAGCCCATGGTGTACTCCTACTACGCCCTGGACGACGACAGCATGGCCGTGCAGGCGCAGAAGGGAAGGGGCAAGCGGGAGCTGGAGAAGGAGGTCATCGGGTAAGATGGATACCTCTCACTAATCGGAAGAAACACACCATTAAGACCGTTTAAGGGATTTTATTAGAATGAAGGAGGGAGGGGTTGTGGGTACCGGAGGGGGGTCGCCAACCCTGGAGTCTTTGGGGAGGAGGTTGTGTGGCAGTCGTCTTTGTAGCGTGCATGGATCTCTCTCAGGGCGATGTTTTCTCATGCCGATAAGGCTCCTTTGAATAGAAATTATGAAAGGAAAGAGGGGAGCAGGAAAAAGAGCTACTATGGAGGTGAATAGGGTGGGGGTGGGATGCGAGAAGCCTGCAGGGAAGCGGCTTGTGTGCGACGCAGCGAGATGGGTGAAGCTTGGGCGGGTATAAATTCGGCATGTTCGTCTTTCGCAAGCGAAGATGACCAATTGACTTCACGTCTTGTGGGTGCGAAGATGTTCTGATGAGGCGGGTCCATGCACGGAATGTCCTATTGCACTGAGGGCATGTGATGTCTGGGGGCTGGCTAGGTGAGAGGGAGGAACTGGCTCTGGTCTTTCGGAGCTGACGCTTCAGTTTGGCTTCCTGGATGCGACGCTTTTCAGACTCCTGTGTTTCTCCGCCTCCTGAACATCTGCCATTTCATTATTAGTGTGGTTGCCCTAACAGGGCAACCAGACTATTGTCATTGTAAATGAGCGATACTTTGCCGCACTACTCCTCCCACAGTTTTTGCCGCACACACTCGAGCCATATGTCAAATTGACCGGCTTCATCGGGAATCGTGTCCTTGTATTTTGCTAAGAGATCCGTTGTATAGTTTAATTGATATTAATTAATTAGTTCTCCATAGACTTATAATGGGGAAATCGAAGACTAAATGTAAGTATTTTTTTTCCATTGGAGACCGTAAGCGCAACTCTTGAACCGTAAGTCATTAAATCAAATTGTCTTTTTCCATGGATTCCTTGGGTCATGATGCATTTCCACATATAGGCCACGCCCATTTTCGTCAGGAAAGAAATTCCTGCAAATTTGAATTTTCTCCAAAACACACTTTTGGCTCCTCCTACAGATTTTGTCCAAATCTCACAAAATCGGCACACATGATCCTACCTATCCGATTAAAACACCAACTGGTAGTGCGTATCGTTCGGCCGTAATTGTCGTCCGAAGATAGTAGGAGGGGCCTATTTTACAAAAAATTCCATAAATCACGAACGGAATGTCCGATCCATTCCAAATTTGAATCGCATGTCTCGGGTGGTTCAATCAACGAAGTTCCAAAAGCAATTCCATTTTCATCCATAGGGAGCGCCGCAAATGCGAGAAATGTAACCGTTTGTCGCAAAAACATGATTTTTGGGAGATAAGTAGTTATGCATGATCACAGGGGTGACGTGACATTGTAATTGGCTGGCAAAATTAGCGGGAGGGGCCTATTGACTACTAGTTTATATTCATATTTGAATAGAAAAGAGAGGTCGCACACAATGCATCGCGACGCTTCGTGAGCTTGTAGATCAGCTATTTTCAAATGGTCGAAATGTATATAGGGTTGAACTGGTTACAGTAAAGTTTTCAAATAATTGTAGTGGAGTAAAAGTACAAATGTTGGCTCTGAGATGTAGTGGAGTAGATGTAAATGTATTGGAAATTGGAATACAGTCAAGTAAAGTACAAATAACTCTAAAAAATTGTACTTAAGTACAGTATTTGAGTAAATGTACTTAGTTACTTTCCACCACTGGGCTAACGGCAGGAGGATGAGTTAACAAAACATCAACAAAGAGAGAAGTATATGACCAAGCTGTCCGTCTGATGACAAAAAAGATTACAAAAGAAAGGAGAGAGAAGTATGACTAAGACACAGAAGTGGTCAATGTTATCCTCAACTTCATATTGACATCTGTTGTCCAGATCATATCTCACAGCAGGGCTGCAGGGCTGAATCATTCAGGCCGCGGTAGTCAAGTCATACACCCAGCCAGGCCACCCTATCCCTATACCCACACATGTGTACGTTTGGATTACAAGCCATAGAGTATAGACAGAGTTGCGAAATTGAGGGGGCAGAAAACAGCCCGGTCACGTGGTTATGTACTCACGCGAGCCCTATCGACTACAATACATTCCGTAAACTTCAGTATTTCATATCTCTGTATTTATGCCAAATATTGCGATATCGATACGTTATACGATATTACTGTTAAAATTTCATATTCTACATTTTAAGTGTTGCAGCACTTATACATACACGCACGCACACGTGTGGGGATTGAAAAACCATAAAACCTGGGTGATCTATTCTACTGTATGCTATCAAATTGTATGTTTATTCATGCAGCATAGTACTGTATAGTATATTGGTGTTTTAAGAAGTATGTTATACTTTAGCTATTGAAAAATAGCAGATCTACAAGCTCATAACGAGGCACCGAGTGCCACGCTACGAGCTTGTAGGTCTGCTATTTTTTTTTTATCGTGAAAATGTGGTGCAAATCTTTGAATATATATTCTGTCAGAGTGATCGTTTTTAACTCAATCTTTGCTTCATGGGGGGTCCCTGGAACAACATGTTTTCAGATGGGGGTCGGCGGCCAATTACATATAATTTTGGGGTCCTTGACATGAAAACCTTTAAGAATGACTGACATAGAAACATAGGATTTCAGAAAACTGACATTTGCAGAAATGTCTTCAGGTCTAAATGGGACCGGACCGCATCTCCATGATATGATCTACTGCATACTGTCATAGTTCTCTCTTTTTGTATATTTTTGTCATCAGTTTCCTCCTTTAAGTGAAAGAAAAGTAGTGTCAAAATATCTTTTGTATTCGGTTTCAAAACAGGCCGTTTTCGTGCTGGGGCCCTTACCGTTTGTCGCAAAAACATGATTTTTGGGAGATAAATCTCCTCCGAAGTAGTTATGCATGATCACAGGGGTGACGGGACATTGTAATTGGCTGGCAATATTAGTGGGAGGGGCCTATGTAAGCGACTGTGGCAACCACACTTTGCAATGTTGAAAGATTGCGACCTTTCTAGTTACTGCATGTTATCATATGTGACTGAGATTGACGTGTCCTCTCCTTGCTCTCCACTCGGTGCAGATCTACGGTGTATCTGGAGATCGATAACCGTGAGTGTGCCCAGAGCTCCGAGTGTCTGTCCAGCGCTGAGCAGGCTGCGTCCTTCATCGCCGCCGAGCACCTCAGGGCCGAGCTGCCTTACCCCGTGGTGTCCGTCAACAGTACGTCCATTCATATCTCTCTATAAAAAGAATGAAAAAATTATATATCTGCTGTCGGGCAGAAAACCGGCTATGTCCAAAATATTAACTCAAAGTTGGTAACTTGGTATGGTGACTTTATACATGACAGATACTTGAATGTGTCCTTATCACTTTACCAAAACACAGTGGAGTTAGGAGGTTTTGGACCATTAATGTAGAGTTCTTTCTCTGTCTTCGTCATTCTAATCAATGATGGATGAAACAGCTATCTCCACGAGTTGGCTTGTTTGAACGACGAGTTTGAAAATAGCTGGTTTCTACCCGACAGCAACGATATTCAAATGTAAATAATCCTCTGTGATCATGCTGTATTTTAAACTATCCTCTGCATTCCCGTCCGCCCCCCCCTCTCCACCCTCTCCACTCTCCACCCTCCAGGTGAACCCTCATCCAGGATGGACAACAACTACTTGCTGTACCTCATCGGCGTGGCGGTGGTGATCATCCTGCTCATCCTGGTTCTGGGCATGCTGGCGGCCAAGAGGAAGCGCAAACTCGGCAAGCTCTGGTTCCCCGACGGCTTCCTGGCCAAGACCGACGACAAGAGGAGAGAACCTGTCGGACAGGATGACTTTGGAATGGAAAGGATGAAGTGAGTGGATAGATGAATGGACGGATGAGGAGTTTCTATTGGTACTCTATTTATACCTTTGTTTGATAAAAACAATCACGTTGATGTTGCATCTATGGTGTTATGCTGGAGCTTGAAATGAAAGCGCTGACTTTCTTTTCTTAGGAACTTCAAGACCCAGGATGGGACCATTACTGATGGAGGCCAGAATCAGAGATGGTTGGAGGAGGAGGTTCCGCCAAAGAAACCGCGGGTGAGAAGGACAGAACAGAAACGTTATTGTCTATCCATGAACTCTTGGCTTTCGCTTCACAGAATAATAATAAAATAAAAGCAGTACACAACAAAACACCATTACTATCCATCCAGTTCATATAGAGGTGTGTGTAACATCATCATCATACCCAGAACGTATGCGGGAACGCCTACTACCTACCGAGTGGCAAGAAAAAAAACTTTCTGGCTTTGACAGCCCATACATCCAAACAGAAATATCCTGTCTGATTGCATTAAACAACGTTAAACTCACTTTGCCACTGGATTTGCCACTTTATGCATGCACATACCCTCTATTCTATCCCATACATACAGTAGAGTAGAAATCACACCCGTGTGAAGTGAGGGGCACTCTTATCATCGTACATCATCATAATCATCATCATTCCAGCCAATCACAATTTGCGTCCTCACCTTCGTCATCAATGTTTGTGTTACTCAATGTTTGTTTTGTTTACACAAACACTCAAAATTGTCCATTCATTGTCAATGGGATTTTTTTTTTTTTTGTTAGATCGATAAATTAATAAAGTGATGTATGCAGATGTATGCATAGTGGACTACGGGATACTGTAGGTGTTCAATAGTCATGCTGTGTACTAAAGCGTATTTCAACCCCCTGCCAGATGGAAGACAAGCCTCTGCTCCCCATGGATGGAGGAGTAGACCGCAGAGAGTGGACGCTACAGCATCACAAGGCCGCTGATATCACCCTCACCCCACCTCAGGCCGACCTGGACTCAGACTGTCTGGATGTCAATGTCAAAGGACCGGGTATGGCTCATTGCTTTTTGCCGCTTCTTCATTGTTCTTCTTCTGTCTGCGCTGAGCTGGTGTTCCATATTCACCAGCATTTAACCCACTGAGACCTAAGACCAGATTCTACAAATGTCTTCTAAATCCTGACAGTTTCCTGAAACAAACCTATGTTTCTATATCAGTGATTTCATGTTAAGGACCCCCAAAATTATATGTAATTGGCTGCCGACTCCCATCTGAAAATATGTTGTTCCAGGGACCCCCCAGAAGTAAAGATTTGAGTTAAAGACGTATATTTAAAAAAATAGCAAATCTACAATCTATGTACAAGCTTGTACATCTGCTATTGTTCAATAACTAAAGTATAAAAATGGTTAGCGCTAAGGTGACACAGTGTGTTCCAGGTCTTAATGGACAATTCACAAAATAATGCATCCGTTAAATAGGTTTGAGAACGACTGGTTTAGAAGGCATCTTAACGGTGATCTCTCTAATCCCCTCCCTAGACGGCTTCACCCCGCTGATGCTGGCGTCTCTGCGCACCGGCGGAGGAGGCTCCGAGTGCGGCCTGCACGGCGAGGAGGAGGAGGAGAGCGGCGGCGACGAGCCGGGCCCCAGCGTCATCTCGGACCTGATCGGCCAGGGCGCCACGCTGGCGGCGCAGACCGACCGCACGGGGGAGACGGCGCTCCACCTGGCCGCCCGCTACGCCCGCGCGGACGCCGCCAAGAGGCTGCTGGACGCCGGCGCCAACGCCAACGCCCAGGACCACATGGGCAGAACCCCGCTGCACGCGGCCGTCTCTGCCGACGCCCAGGGAGTCTTCCAGGTGAGAGACTTACATTAATGCCATAAGAATGAACAAATTCAGTATTATGTAGTATGCTAAACTGTATGCTGCTTATTAGACCAGTTCCTACCAGCTAACGTACAATAGAACTTTTTTCACAGCAACAATGAAATAGTAGGGCAAACACAGGTGTTACAAATGATTACTGCTTTAGCTTGTGTCTCATTCATGGCTCACTGGAAAGACTCACTAAATGGAACAGAATCTTAATTACCGGTAGTATCATATCATTGGCAGAATGTGTTTACCCTACTATTTAATGTCAGTATGGCTGCCATGACATATAGGTCTATTAATTCACATCTAGTCTTTGTCTATTTTCTTTACTGTATAGACTGTAAAACAGACATGATCGTTCTTTTTTTATGTTTTTTTTTTGTGGCTTTCGCCTTTATTTTATATTTTTATCGAGGGACAGACAGTAGGCTGACAGGAAATGGGAGAGAGATGGACATGCAGTAAAGGCCGTCGGTATTGGGAGTCGAACCCGCGGCACACTGCCAGACTGGATTACCAGCCAAGGTGCCTGGGCCGCTGAGCCATGGCCCACAGACATGATAGTTCTCAATCTAATCTTTGAACTCGATCCTTCCATCTCGCTTTCCCTTCTTTCAGATCCTGATACGTAACCGGGCGACGGAGCTAGACGCACGCATGAACGACGGCACCACTCCTCTGATCCTGGCCGCCAGGCTGGCAGTGGAGGGCATAGTGGAGGAGCTGGTTCACTGCCACGCTGACATCAACGCTGTGGACGATCACGGTCAGGGAACTATTATTAACACATCATTCTTCCTTCATCTGCCCTGTTTGTTACTTTTCTCATTGGACTCTGGATGCAGTGTCTACATGTCTTAGTTCAGTGCTGTGGTTCCCAAACTTTTTAGCCCGTCCCGTTAATTCGCTTTTTGGGGGAATGTTTTTTGAACATGTTTTGAAATATTAATAATTAAAACCCAAATTTTGAAAACAAAATATAAGGGGACCCATAACAATGTGTCCGTGACCCACTGGTTTGGGAACCAGTGTCTTAGATGGTCTACAGTGGGACCAGTGCCACTCTAGAAACTCTAACAGTACGTTTTAACAGTGGGAGACCTTAGAGACCAACGGCGAGCGTCGCTTGAATTTCATTGGCTTACGCCCAATCACCCACTATCGCCGGGCAACATCGCCCAAAAGACGAATTATTTTTATCTTTTCGGCCGACGTTCCTCCGCCCACTTTCCGACCATCGCCTGTTCGCCTGCTATCGCCTCTATCGCCAGTAGTTGCCGGGTCCCATTGACAAATAATGCACTTCCGGAAAAATCGTCTGGCTGTCGCCCGCTGTTAAAACGTACTGTATGGATGGCGTTAAGAGGCTTAGTACTGAGGTAGAGACTAATGTGTGGTTTCTTTTCTGGTCTTGGCTTCCAGGCCTATAGACATAAATACAGTACATACTGTAGATGCCGCCTTGGTCCCTGGGGCTGTATGTCAACACCACCACCATATTAGCTGGGTCAGCTTGACATAACTGCACTGCAAGAAATATGCCTGAGTCCTAATATAAATACCCAAGACTACAGTTCTGTTCTGTTTTATATCCATTGCTGCTACTATCTACATAAGAAAACCCACATTTTTCATCTAAAGTATTCTTTATCATAACATGCTGAGTTGCTGGCCAATGAGGTATTTATCTGTCCAGGCCAACATTCTCTTATATCTTATAGTTTATCCAGCAACCACAATGAGAGCAAACTTGCAGCAGCATAATTGTGGACTGTGGATTTCAACTAGACAATGTGTTGCTGATACAATTTGCTAACTAGCTAACATGGATGGATTTCTCTCCGCCCTCCTTCCTTTGTGCATTCTTCAATTTCCTCCTGTCAGGCAAGTCAGCTCTACACTGGGCAGCAGCGGTCAATAATGTGGAGGCTACTCTGGTGCTGCTGAAAAACGGAGCCAATCGTGACATGCAAGACAACAAGGTGTGTTGTTGTTGTGTTTCACTCAACTAATGTTTTTTTTTAATAATTAATTTTAGTTAATATCTTGATGGTTTGACACAGAATAAAATAGAACTGCACTCTGTCGAGTGCATACTTGCTTGTTGCACACTAGTAGGCCATAAATGGCCAACTAGTGCGCAAGCAGAGCGCGCAAGTCCTTTCGACCGCTGTAAACTGTCAAATCTCAGTATCTCTGTGAAGGAACGTTTGAAATGTATAATCTTTAGATGTAACTATTTGTTACCTACCTACTTTATGCATATAAACACCTAGTATTATTAAGTATGATTCAAGTTTCTATCTATATAAGTTTGGGTGAAGAGCTAGTCATACATATACACACCACATACTATGGTCCCAGCAGATCAGGCACAATTTGCTATTTTATTTTTACTGATTATGTATATAGTATACGTATGACTAGCTCTAAATGATGACGTAAGAAATATGGTCATTTGTGGTCATTTGGTCCCAGCAAAACAGGCACAGATTTGTGTGTTTTTCTGCATAAACATCGAATGGCGGGACATCTGTCACGGCGGAAGAGACCGGGCGAAAACATTACTTGCGCGCTCTGCTTGCTCAAGTAATGACTGTATTGGGCCTATTTTTCCATCTGAAAGTAGAACTGTCTTCTCTCGTAAACCTGATAGCCAACTTAAGCCAAGTAGCTCTGCCTTGGCCCGATGTAACTAACATGTCCATGTCCATCTTTGCATGTGCTCTCTCCAGGAGGAGACTCCATTGTTTTTGGCTGCCAGAGAGGGCAGCTTCGAGGCAGCCCAGGTTCTTCTGGACCATTACTCCAACCGAGACATCACCGACCACCTGGACCGGCTTCCCCGCGACACGGCCCAGGAGCGCATGCACCACGACATCGTCCGCCTGTTGGACCAGTACAACCTGGTCCACAGCCCCCACAACGGCCCCAACCACATGGGCGGACCCGGAGGCCACTCCTCCATGGTCTGCGGGGCCAACGGAGCGGGCTTCATCGGCATGCGCGCCGGGCCGCAGGGCAAGAAGAGCCGGAGGAGCGGACCCAAGGTGGGAGGAGGCGTTGGTGGAGGCGCTAAGGAGCTGAAGGACATGAAGGCAAAGAGGAGGAAGAAGCCCGCCGGGGGAGAGGGTCCGGCTGTGGCCGCAGGAACGGGAGGAGGGAGTGCTGGAGGCACAGGGGGAGCCATCGCTAACGGTACGAAGGCAGCGGGGGGGCTGTCGGAGAGCTCCGTCACCATGTCGCCCGTCGACTCCCTGGAATCGCCGCACTCCTACACAGGCGACACCGTAGGTGGCACCACTAACACGGCCAAATCCCCTCCCCTCCTCGCCAGCCCCACCTCCAGACCTCTGCTGCCTCCCGTTAGCCACATGTTGGGTCAGCAGCAGGGCTGGGTGGGCATGAGCAAGCACGGATACGGTAGCCACATGTTTGGCCTCATGCCACACCAGATGGGGGGATCCCATCCAGGTATGAGCCAGCACCACGGCCAGGGCACGATGCTCACCCCCATGAATGTCACCATGAGCCGGGAGCAGCTGCCCCCCATCGTCACCTTCCAGATGATGGCCCCGGGCCCGGGCGGTGGCCAGACCATGATGAAGCAGTCCCAGCAAGGCCAGGTCCAAGTACAACAGTCCCAGGCACAGAGCCAGAGCCAGAGTCACTCCCAGCAGGGGCCAGGTCATCTCCACTGCACCCCGGGAATGATGTACCAGATCCCCGAGCAGATGGGCATGGGGCACGGGCTCCCTCACTCTCTCCAGCACCCCCACTCCCACGCCCTCAGCCACGGTGGCCACGGGATAGCAGATGGCCAATCCCGGCAGCTTCCCCCCTATCAGCCCATGCAGAGCCCCGTGGATAAGTACCCGACGCCCCCCTCCCAGCACAGTTACGCCACGGCCGGCTCAGAGGGCACCACCCCGGGGCACCCGGCCCATCCACCCAGCGAGCACCCGTACCTCACCCCGTCGCCCGAGTCACCCGACCCCTGGTCCTCCTCCTCCCCCCACTCCAACTCGGACTGGTCTGACGTTACCACCAGCCCCACACCTCTGGGGAACGCCCATCATGCACTGCCCTCATCGCGCCGCACACACATTCCAGAGCAGGTGCAGCTGCAGCCACAGTCGCAGCAGTCGCAGCAGGCCTCCCAGCAGCCGCAGCGGGGAAACATGCAGGTGTTTGCGTAGGCAAGCCCGAGAGGACAACGCGCAAGGACAGACTGTTGTTCTTTGTAGTTAAAACTACGACACTTATCTTGTCTATTTCTTCTCTGTCTTTATTGTCAATTATTTGACCTCTTCCTTGATATGGTAATCAATCACCTCCCCCCTTTACGTGTTTTCATTCTCTTCTTGCACTTATGAATAGTGTGTGTG
This sequence comes from Protomyctophum parallelum, assembly GCF_964188405.1. Classification (NCBI taxonomy): domain Eukaryota; kingdom Metazoa; phylum Chordata; class Actinopteri; order Myctophiformes; family Myctophidae; genus Protomyctophum; species Protomyctophum parallelum. The sequence goes on from NC_139701.1 coordinate 39,431,247, forward strand.
TATAGTCTCTGACTCGTCATAGGGTGTTGACGGCTATTACGGTAAATCAAAAGTTCTGAATACCAAAAAAAAATGAAAAAAGTGTGGTTAGTCAGCTTTCACCAAGTCCACATGAAAGCATTTTGGTCTGTAGGGGTTTTCCCTCATACTGTCCCTCTGATCATGAGCAGGAGTCCTCTGTTCTGCATCAGGACTTGGCCGTTTGGCCTCATCTTCGGTACCCAGGACAAAACTGTTTTATGGAGGGAACACCAGGAAAAAGCTTATCAGACATTAGTCAGTGTCTTGTGAGGAGGCCAAGACTGTTGCTTCGGAAGTTAATATGACGTAACTTGGATTTCTGGCTCTGCTCAGTGGTACAGGGCTGAGCCTTATTGTTTTGGATGTCATTTTCTCTGAAGGACAATGTAATTGTGTAATGTGCTATATGCTCTCCCCGGCCCCCAGTATTGTTTAAATATAATAGGCCTGCCAATACTAACTTCCTCCCTGTTGGAATTATACCGTAACTCTACTTTTTTATACGATGGGTCATGTTCTGCTAATGTTATATTTTCTCCCAAAAACTGCCTTGTTGTTGCCTTCATGTTTATACTCATTTTGTTCTTGTTTTGTTTTTTTACATTGCTAAAAGGTGGGGCAGTGTATTCATATCCATTGTATGGTTAGAACTACAAACACACACAATGCATTCTCTTCACTATGTGGTTCTCAGCTTGTGGTGTAAATGGTTCTTTTTTTTTTACACATGTTATGTATTTCTAATGCATCAATTATAATAGTTACGGTACATCACGTTTTATCCCCTCTGACCGTGTCTGGACAATGGGTCGTGGGTCTGCATGTGTACACAAGTCAATTGAAAAACCACAACATGTGCTCATCATGTATGTACTCAAGTGTTCATGTATTAAAGAAGCAGTTACTGATTGTCAATACATAAGTGGAGTTAGAGATCATGTGAAAACTAAACCAAGGGTCTGTACAGATGCACTCTTCTCACGTCTGTCTTTGGCTCTCACTGTAAGGGGGCTCCATGTGTTATTGGAGATGAGGGTGTATACATTAAGTCGAAGTCGTTGCTGTCCCTTTTTTTCCCTTAAATTAATGCCCTACCACTTGATCATACTGTACGTCACAGTAGCGTCACACAAAAGCATCAAAAGTAGCAGATCCGCAAGCGACACATTTTGAGCCTGTCCATCAGTAAAATGCATGTGACCTCCGAAGCTAGTCGAGAGGCTACTTTATCTACTTTTGAATTTGAATCCTGGAAAGTACATACAGAGGTTTCCACCCGACGGAGACGAAGTGAGATTTTCAACGAGAGGCTTGAGAAGCGTAATGCAAAAACAGACGTTAGTGTTGTATTAGTATTGTTATTGCATTGTGGCACACAGAAATTGTGTAAATACAGCTAGAATGACAGGAAGTTCTTTACCGAGGAAGGGTTGGCTGTGATGCCTGTATCCTCTAAAATGGCTGTTACTATTGTGTTTTTTACACCGCCTCTCTGCCGTTTTGAAATGGTTCTGAATTCGTACTTGTTTTGTTTGCTTGAAATGGCCGTTTTTCTCTTCCAAATTCATGTAATCACTTTTGCTTAACTACAATCAGTTTTATCTGTGCACCTTTTGTAATTGTTGTGTGATTCATAAACCAAGTCTGGAGATGTATATGGTATTCGTAGAGCTGTTGTAATGAGAGTACCCTTTATCTTTGTCACGCTTCTTGATGCTGAGCGTAGCCTCATGTGACCGCTCTGTAATCACTGACAATCAATCCATTGTTTCACTTTTGTTTTGATAAAAAAGGAACAACAGTGTGTACAACAGCCAAATAAATAAAAAATTAATTCCAAATTTCTGCAGGTTGGTATCTGAACAACCAATTGGAAAAGCCTTATTTTGGATTACTGTTACAGTGTAGACTTGTTATCAAGGATAAGAGTTGAACATACAAACGTGTCTTTTCTAAATGATAATATTCTGGTTACATTATGTCTGCCAAGTGCCTGTGCAAATATACCAAATTCCTTATTTTACTTCTGTATTCCCTTTCTGGCACTTAAGAGCCTTAACCTAATTTTTTTTGATATGCAGTTACATGCAGTTGTAAAAAAGGAGAAGAAAAAAAAGTTTATTGGGTCATCAAACTGTTTTGTTATGTTTTCCTTTTTTAAGAGCCTTTTAGAGCATGTAATTTCCACTTTAGTGCATATGCGAGGCAATGTTTAATGTGCTGTATATAAACAATTTTTGTATGTTTATTGTACTTTCTCTCTTGGTTAACCATAAATATCCTATATTATACATGTTATATGAAGTAGTTGGCCTCGTGTTTGTATAAGGTAGGAGCTATCGTTTAATAATACAGAACAAAAGCTGTCTGATAGAAATAAACCAAAATGATCAAGTGCTTCCTGAAATAAATTCTGATCTTCTCAGATTGATTAAGGTCCACTGTCTCTCTTTTTCAGCCCCCCCCCCCCCCCCCCCCCCCCACACACACACCACACACACACACACACTATATTATATCCCAACATGCCTTATATATTGTCAATTAATTTCATATTAATTCATATAAGACAGTACACCACACATGTTCAATCAGTGCAGTGCTGCGCCAATCCAGCAGGTGTCACAGTAGGGTCGCTATGGAGAGCAACCACTGTCAAATTAGAGAGAAAGAAAACTGTACACGGAAGTGGTTCCACTGAGAGCCAGGCGGATATTTCTCGACTCGCCGTGCAACAACCATCATCAACCAACCTAACCTCACTCGATATTCTGTACTGTACCGCTTGGCAAATAAAACGGAGAAATAACTAGTGATGGTTGCTCAACCGAGCGAAATTACGTATGGAGAATTATATTTCATGTCCTTATATAGCTTACTTGCTAAAACGTGTAGCTGGGGGTTAATGGACGCGAGGACTTGAATGTGCTGCTGTTTTGACAGCTGTGTTGAGATTGTAGCACCTGGTTGAATGACTAACCCATTAACGCACTGGTTGCTGCTGTAAGAGAGGCTATACCCACTGAATACCATAACTCACACTGTCGGGGATATTAATATCTGATGCAAAGGCAACTTCTCCCACGTCTCTAAAGTTCTTTCGGGGCAGTGGTGGTGGTGGATTGTTTTTGAAAAGCATATCTCAAGCCAAAAGGGAAGGTAAGAAAAACTGCATTATATTATAAACAGTGTTTATGACACTCCTTAATGTTGACTTCCTCTGTAAATGAGTGTTATCGTGAGATTCATTTGTTGTGATAAATATGTACATAAAAAGAGCGCTTGACCCAAAACACGACCTCCCGCTCTGGGGGTCAAATCCGGCGACTTCGGAATGGTTGCCTAGTAAAAACGTAGCTGCAATTTGCAACACTAGATGTTTGAGCGGTGCACACAGTCTCCAGTGAATAGCTTTGTGTGTCCATATGTTCCTATGGGTGTTTGGAGTACGACCTATTGACCCTGCTGTTTACAGAGTACGACCTATTGAATCCTGCAGCTGCTGTTGAGTGGAGTAGGGCATTCCAGGAAGGAGGGGTCATTAAAACCCTTATACACACACACAAGTTTGTGCATAGATAGATGCACACCTGGATACACATACACTGTGTGTTATAAGTGTTCGAGTTTGGAAGCGCTTGTTGGAAATCACTGAACTGGCCTGCTTACCACCTGTTTTGAATTTTCACATAATGCAGGAGGCAACAGTAGGTTGTGTTATTGAAAACAGGCGTATTCACAATAAGGCCTGGCCGCCGTCTGGCCAAGTTTCGATCTCGCCTCTCCTTGAAAACCATTCCATTGGCCCTCGCCCATTCACGGACGTGTCTATTCCGTGGCGCGGGGGAATCCTGTTCTACCTGTTCTACCTTTCTATTAAAGAACACAAGGGAGCTACATTGGACACACTACTGAAGGTATTTGATGCTGAGTGTCTAGGGCACTAATTACACTGTGCCAATGGCCACATGTACTGTTGAATGCCTGTTTACTACAATTACTAGTGTACTGTACAAAGAGTAAAAAGTGCACGCAGAAGTACAATGGTACAATGAAGCCTAAATGGTATGTGTCTCCTAGCGTTTGAGAGAGGTTTAACTGAAGTTCTGAAACTCTGAACTACGATTCTGTTAAAGAGATTTTCAAGCGAAAGCCCTGTCGTCCCATGTTCTGAGACATCACTAAACAAACACTGTTTGATTTTTCTGTTAATTCTGTCAATGAGTCACAAATCTGTGCTGGCGGTCATGTTCGCCTTATCTGTAATGCTGCTGTAAGTAGCTCACTCATAACAACTACGGTGGATTTTATGAAACAAACACTTTGCATATAGAAATAGGATAATTCAAGCTTTTCGTCAGCTGCAATGTTGGTGAGTTAAACGTTGTTTAATACAATCAGATAGGACTTTTCTGTTTGGATGTATGGGATGTCTCTAGTGTTGAAAATATCCTAAACGTTACGTAACCTCAGTAAAGCAAGAATACAGTAACCACTGGAGGCGAGCGCGTTGGGGCGAGTCTTCCGGTTACCAGTTCAACTCCAAATGACCTTACAATGATGAGCACCTCACCAATCACCATGATGATGTTATGGAGGAAATCGTTTCACGTTTACACCAGCACTTCATTCTATGTTCAAGAGATAGGGGTGACTTCTTTGTGGCTAGCTATTTTGGCTAGCTATTTTGGACAGACAATATGTCTTAACACTTAATAATAATTCAATTTAAATACTTTCCTCAGTGCCGCTGTCCTGTCCTCCGCCATGGCCTCGTCGAGGCTGAAGTACCTGTCTCTGGGCGTGCTGGTCTTCCAGACCACCACTCTGGTGCTGACCATGCGCTACTCGCGCACGCTGCAGGCGGAGGGGCCGCGCTACCTGGCCTCCTCGGCTGTAGTGGTGGCGGAAGTCATGAAGATTGTGGCCTGTGTGCTGCTGGTCTTCAAGGAACACAGTGAGTTGTGAACAGCAGAAGGCATCACTTTGTCTACAGCAGTGGTTCTGAAACGTTTTTTTCATGCCACAAGTTGCTACTTAGATGTGGCTTAGTCTCAGAATCAGCTTTATAGTCTTATCACAGATTTACAGAGTAAAAGGTGAAATTAGTTTTTGTGCATAGTTCCCATCATGTCGGGGCGGTTTCTTCATAGAAAAGAAAGAGATGAAGAAGAAGGGTTTAGAGAAGAGGAGGTCAAGAAAATGAATCAAAGTAAAAAAATCTACATATTCACACTTAAACCTGAGATATAAGGTATAAAGCCTCTAATTTGCTTGCAGCTTTTTTCTACCACCCTAGCGAGACCCAATCCCTGGAATTGGGGGGGGGGGGGGGGGGGGGGGGTTCAGTTAGTTGGTACTTTGCGCTCCTGGTTTGTTATTGAGTACATCCGCATATGTTCTTCTATTACATACTGTACGCTTCTATTTTCTGGCTCACCCTTGGTATTCCCTCATACAGAATGTTGTTAGTAACGTACACTCATGCTGACTCTTGCTAAGTACTGCACGCAACATTCTGGTGTAGCACCCCTCTCTAGACTCTAGAGCCGTCAAGCCCGTCATCACAAATACGATGAGGTCGGCACAGTTGGCTATGGATGTTTTTAGCCCAACGAGTGTTTTTTGTGCAAAACTAATGCTTGGAATGGATTCAGAATCATGAAAACCCCCTAGTTTGAAACGTCACATGCTAGTTAAATTTTGAAAATGTTGCCTTATATAGATTGTTAATGGTATGGTCACATATAACCCCTTATTATGAAAATTGCCCAATTATGCAAGTTGGCATTCGGCAGTTTCTAAATGCTGGGGACCCATACTTGACATTTCTAACATAAAACTTTAGGGTACTAAAATGTCCGGGTTCACAATGGGGCTCTATGGACTTGCAAGTAGACTATTACCAGAGATACCAGAGGGGAGAAAAGTATCAACTGGGTCTGTTGCCTATAGATATTAAGGCGGATACTTTACGTTTTCATTCTAGCTGTAGTAGTAAAACTATATTGTCTCTGCCAGGTGGAAACCTCATTATGTCCAAAAAAGTTAAAATATGGAGATAAGAGGATACTGCGCGACAGAGACCTTGTGTAGTTTGGAGGTCCCCAAGGACCACTGATATACAAGTAGTCAGTGTTGTAGTAACTTCCCTTCCTGTGTTTGTTACACAGGTTACAGCCTGCGAGCTCTGAACAGTGTCCTTCGTCAGGAAATAGCCCACAAGCCCATAGAGACGCTGAAGCTGGCGATCCCCTCTGGGATCTACACTCTGCAGAACAACCTGCTCTATGTGGCTCTGTCCAATCTGGATGCTGCCACCTACCAGGTAATGTAGGGACCAGGTAGCGCTGCGGCACTAAGGCCTGGACTGCAAAAGACAGAGAGTGATTGGAGGATGTTTTATAATTAAGGGCAGTACATGCTCCTTCCAACGTCGGAAACAATGTCCGGTTCGCAAATGTTGTATCCGTTCAAGGTGAGCGGTAAGGAAGGGTGGGGGCATGTCCCCTGGTTTATGGATTAAAGCGGTGCCCATGCAGGACTTTTACAAGGGGGCAGTGTCGAATTTGGCAGCAATTTTTTATTTTAGTTTTGTCATAGTCTTTTGAATAAATTTTAATTTAGTTTTAGTCATATTTTAGTCATCTGAAATGCTTTAGTTAGTCTAGTTTTAGTCGACTGTCATGTGATTTTAGTCGACTAAATCTATAGTTGTTTTTTGTCGACAAATGCATTTTTGCAGGCCTTGATGCCGTTGTAATGGCTGATTTTACGCTTGCTGAAAATAGCCGCGGCTATTTTCAGCATGCAACCACGTCTACTCAAAAAGGACTTGTCTTGGCCCAGGCGGTGGCGTAACCGTCTGGGCACCCGACTGGTAATCCAGTCGCAGTGTGCCGCGGGTTCGACTCCCGAGCCCGACACGTCCTTTACTGCATGTCATCCCCCCATCTCTCTCCCGTTTCCTGTCAGCCTACTGTCTGTCCCTTCAAAAAAACAAGAAAAGGCGTAAGCCGCAAAAAGAATATCTAAAAAAAGAAAAGAAAAAAGAGGATTTGTCTTTAACTTATACTGGATCTCTTGTCCACTAGTCCCTTCCTAACATTTTAGTTTTAGTTTTTATTTATGAGGTTATGATTTAGTTTGGGTTTAGGCATAGATTTACTGAGGTTATAATAGTTTGCGTTTAGGCAAAGATTTACTGAGGTTATAATGGTTTGGGTTTAGGCAAAGATTTACTGAGGTTATAATAGTTTGGGTTTAGGCATAGATTTACTGAGGTTATAATAGTTTCGGTTTCCGCATAGATTTACTGAGGTTAAGAATAAGATTTAGGTTAAGTGCATAGTACATACACGAGTGCTCCGTACCATTGACGTCAAATTCAGACGTCTGGAAGAAGCATGTGTTGGCCTTTTTTACACTGGTGTTGGTGTTCCTTTCCAGGATGTGTAGGACTTGGGGACAGTCCTACAGTATTCAGTGGTGTTTCTTCTTTCCACCCTGTCTCACTTAGGTAACATACCAGCTGAAGATTCTGACCACAGCACTGTTCTCCGTGTCCATGCTGGGCCGGAAGCTGGGGGTCTTCCAGTGGCTTTCCCTGCTTGTCCTCATGGCTGGAGTAGCTCTAGTACAGGTATGTAGGTATCTTTCACTCAGTTGTCTCCTACAGCAGTGTTTCTCAAACCTTATCATGTCAAGGACCCGTACATTTATATTTATTTGGCCGTGGACCCCCATCTGAAAATGTCTTGCCAGGGACGCCCAGAAGAGACTATGTTAAAAATCTAAATAATTAAAAAAAAACGAATTTGCAATAAAATAATTATATATGGATAGAGTTGTTGAAAGTGATGCTTCATTAATCATTAACTACTTTTGGTGGAGACCCACTGGAACCTCCTCAAAGAACCTTGGGGGTCCCCGGACCCCACACTGAGAACCACTGCCATACTGTACATTACATTTCACAAGTAGACATTGTACTGGTGTGGTTACTGTTATTCTTGTACAAGTTTATTTATTAATTATTATTAATTAATTTATTTGACAGGGACAACGCTCATTAATCAACATGTCAGTTTTCACATCAATGTAAATGGGCCAGAGTTAGCCAAAGCTAAATTTCATCTGTAGTCCCTGGGCAGGCTCTTAAAAAGTAAATGATAAAAGAAAGACAGAGTGTAGGGCGCCTGCACACAACACCATGCGTTGATGCCATGTGTGCATATGTGCAGGCACCCATCACTACATCCATACAAAACACGCTACAACAGATAAAAGAAAGACAGAGTGTAGGGCGCCCGCACACAACACCATGCGTTGATGCCATGTGTGCATATGTGCAGGCACCCATCACCACGTCCATACAAAAACACAGTACAACAGATAAAAGAAAGACAAAGTGTGGGGTGCCCGCACTCAACACCATGCGTTGATGCCATGTGTGCATATGTGCAGGCACCCAACACCACGTCCATACAAAAACACAGTACAATACAGATAAAAGAAAGACAAAGTGTGGGGTGCCCCCACACAACACCATGCGTTGATGCCATGTGTGCATATGTGCAGGCACCCAACACCATGACCATACACAATACAATACAATACAGATCAACATGGTACAGGGGACAGAACAACTGCAAAGTGAAATGAGAAATGACACCGAATACTAATTCGGTGAATTGTTTTTAGCCACCTTTTCAGGTTGAATTTGAAGGTCAGATAGTTGGAAGTCTCTCTTACTTCTGTGGGGAGACTGTTCCAGTGATGGGAGGCTCTAACAGAGAAGACTGTTTTACCAAACACACTACGTCTGATTGGCACTTCACAGTCCCCTCTGGTAGTTGCCCTTGTTGCTCTGTCACCACTGTCCCTTCGATCTATGAACTGGTTCAGTGGTGGAGGTGCAAGTCCATTTAAGATCTTAAAAATGAGACAAGCATCTGCAAAGAGTTTGAAGCTGTTAAAACTAAATAGGTTGTACTTTTGAACTATGTGGTAACGGATGGGCTTTTGGTCAAGTGTTTTTAATGTCTGTTTGTACAGTGATTCTATGGGTTTTAAAGTTGTCTGGTTTGTCTGTGACCAGGTTGTGAAACAGTACGTTATGTGTGAAAAAATCATAGCATGCATGAAGAGTTTAGCTGCATCGGTTGTTAGATATGGTCTTATGTGTCTGAAATTAGATAAATTGAATTTGATTTTGTTGGCTATATTTTTTAAATGTCAAGTTTGAGTCTAGTGTAATTCCAAGATATTTGAATTCTGATACTGTCTGAATACTACTACCCTCAATGAGAATGTCAATGTCAGGGTCTGTGGAGTTACGTGAAAAATACATACAGACAGTTTTCTTTTTGTTCAAATGCAAACATGAGTTCCTCAGCCAATCTGATACGTGGCCCATGGCTCCAGTTAATTTATCTGCTGCTAGTTGTTTGTTTTTAGCGTGTATATAAAGAACTGTGTCATCGGCATACATTTGTATGGAGACAGTTGGACAGACGGAAGGCAGATCATTTATATATTTTAAACAGGATAGGGCCCAGTTTGTGTCTCACTACACTTATTTGGCATTAATTGTCCGTGTTGCGAATGTGAATATTATGGTCACGGTGTAATAACAGCAGCAAAGTAACTGTTCTCTCATCATAGTTTTCTAGAGGAAGAACAAATTGTTCTAATATTCTAACTTCTGCTCAAAGAAACAAGGCAGAATATGCTGTAGTGGCATTTTTACTTGCCAAACTTATCAAACGTCATTAAAAACCTTAAAGTTATTCAAGATGTTCACTACATTAATCCATCCATAGTCTAGTAGTATAATTCAACATGTAAACAACAAGACGCTTTGGAACATTTTTGTGGCTTGGCAACGTTGCAATTACCCCTCTGCTGAATGTCATCTTTATAGATCCTAAGGGAGGATCCAGTTGCTTGTCAGAATAATATGTAGACCATAAGCAATAAATGAGGTTCAGTTCCATAACTTTATGTAGTGTACTTCAGGAGAGCTTAAAAAAAGAATCTAAGGCACACTGTTCTGTTGAAAAATGTAAATGCCATTATTTCTGCATGGGTTGGCAAAGTTAAAAATGTTTGCTGACTAACGCATTTGAGCTCAGACAGGCCTTCATCAGGGTACACGGGTTATGACAGTGCAACACATCATGACAATATATATATAGATCTAACAAACAAAAAAACACCTGCCCGGCATGCTGGTTCTGTGACCCTTGTGCTTATGCGACACCGTGTTCAAATCTGACTCCACTTTCACGGCAATCTTTCTCTGCTTCTAGAGCAAAAAGGGACATAACATATCATTGAATATGATACCCTTTATATACCCTGGCCTAACCCTATATACAGTACATATCGTTGCTGTAGGGCAGAAACCTTTTATCTCCATATTTGTTTCCCCCCATAAATTAACACCCTAATTGATCATATGGTAAATGGTGCATTTATATAGCGCCTTTATAGAACCTTGCAGTTACCATCCGGCCACGACTACCCCTGAGCCACCGACGCCCCTCCTACAGCGTTACACAAAAGCACAAAAAGTGGCATATCCACAGATCTGCTACTTTTAATTTAGCAAATAACAGTTTTGGACAGGCGATAATTATGTATTTATTGGATATATTATATTCTCATACCATGTGTTGGGTGGATGCTGTTTTAACCAATTTAGACCCTGTTATGCTGTTTTAAACCCATTTAGACCCAATTACACCTATTTGTTACATTACACCTATACAAAATTGGACGTTTTTCAGAAAACTTTACGTTTTTTAGATGGTAAATGACCAACTGTATTCTATCTCTGTCGGGTGTAAACCTCATGTGTCTAAACAAAGCGGTTTCTTTTCCGGATTCAAATTTAAAAATATCAGATCGACAAGCTTTGCCATTTATGATACATTTACAAAAAGACATAAGCGCTTTCTGCCCGACAGCAACAATATCCTCTGCACCTGTGTGTTTCTCTTGTATATCCAGTGGCCCTCCGAGTCTAGCGAAGCCAACGACACGGAGGCCGTGTCCGCAGGCTCCCAGTTTGCCGGCGTGACTGCAGTCCTGGTGGCCTGCTGTTCCAGTGGCTTTGCTGGCGTCTACTTTGAAAAGATCCTCAAGGAGAGCAAACAGAGTGTCTGGGTCCGCAACATTCAGCTAGGTCTGTCTTATCTCTACACAGCACTGGTTCTCAACCTTTGTCATTTGAAGCACCCCCAGTTTGATATACATTAAGCCAGTGGCTCTCCCCCAAAATATTCATTTTTTTAACTGGGAAGGACCCCCCCCCCCACCCTGATAAGCACTTGGAATGTAGAAGTTGAGGCATTCAATTTAGCTTGACTCGGTTCCACAGATAAATATTGTGAAAATAGCAGCTCTACAAGCTGACAACGTCTCAGTTTGTAGAACTGCTATTTTCACAATTTTTGCTTCTTTCTTAATATATATTATTTAACAATTTGGCCAATGTTTGACCAGGTTTTATAGTATAGTTTGTTGATTACTTTTGATGCAGTTTTGGTATTTACTATTTTTTATTTTAGAGGTATTTGAAATGGTCTAAAACGTCCTTAAATTGTAAGGTACTAATGTGAGACAAGTACTAATGTGAGACAGGGCTGTTTTTGTTGTGTTTCAAAACAGATTAGGCTGAGTAAGCCTGCAAGCATTGCTGTGCATTCATTGTCCCCTTCTCTGCCAGCTAGGCTGTTTTACCTTTGCTGCGTTTTTCTGCTGTGATGAATGTTCTTGCCTGGTTTATTTTTACCTCGGAACATGTGAGGCGTGTGTTAATTCTCCTGCACTTCATTTCCTGGTGTGAACTAGAAGCTTACTTCTTGCCGGTGCCTTTCTCTACTGTGCAGATGTTGTCTTTGAAAATCGAAAAGAAATCAAATTGATTACATGATTGCAAAATCTGAACGTGTTTATTATGTTATGCTGTGAATGCATGTCACTGTACATGTAGCATCTTCTATCAGTTTAATCTTAAATTGGATCTTTAGAGTGACACTCAGATCTGACCAGAGACTATTTTGATTAATTCACATTTTATTTACAAAAATGCAAACACTGAACATATATATATTTGTACATAATCTGTCAAAAGATAATTGAGAGCTTATTTTCATTGTAGCCATTGGAGTAACAATGTGTGTGTTAAGGTGTTTGCACACTGGTGCGTTTTTGTTGTCCGAATATCGGAGAGAATAGAGGACTTAAAAGAGAAATCGACGTCACTTTATGTCAATCACGTTTGCACACTGCTGACGAATATTCCGTCTGTATGAAGTTTTTTCGGGCCGGGGTTGGATTTTATCCGTTTTCTAGTGTCTAGTGTGGTCTTGTGGGGTTTTGGTAACAAGAGAGCAAATTGAATCAAGGCTTGCATGTAACATAACTTCAGCTGTAGAATATAAAAATGTGGAGCTCCCTTTGGTGGAATAACACGTGTACATCACTAACCCTAATAAAAGAGTTATTGACCTGATATATGGGTATCTCCTTGTTTACAGTCCTGAGGACGATAAACATTTTAATATGTGGTACTCTGTCCTCCACTCTGAGAATAATAATTTGAGCAGGCAGCAGGGTGAAGACGTGTTCTGGGAGTTAATTGTTGCCAGGCGTGTCTCTGTAATGTTCATAAATCAACTGGTGAAAGGCCTGTAGATTGCAGGAATGCCCAAGCCAAGAAGAGCTTGGCTAAATTCAGTGTCTGTGATAATTGGCAGTCGCCATATATGGAGGAGGCATTGCTTCCTGTACCCGTGATCTGTATCCTGAAACAATAATGTTATCTATCTACTAATGTTTGTGGTCATAGATTTCTTGTTAAGTGTGTGTGTGTGTGTGTGTGTGTGTGTGTGTGTGTGTGTGTGTGTGTGTGTGTGTGTGTGTGTGTGTGTGCGTCACTTATAGGGATGTTTGGCCTGGTATTCGGCCTCATTGGCATGCTGGCATATGATGGTGAGAGGGTGAGCGAGTCAGGAATGTTCCAGGGATACAACACCATCACCTGGACTGTTGTAGCGCTACAGGTACCTGTCTGTACTCTACCATCTGCTCTGCTGTAATGCAGTGGTTCTCAAAGTTTTTCATGCCATGGAGGACCGTCCAAATTGATATATTTGTCCATGGACCCTCATCTGAAAATGTCTGTCCCAAGGACCCCCAGAAAGGAAGATTTCTGTTAAAAAATGAAAAATTCCAGATGTACTTGTTGGGTCTCCGGACCTCACTTTGAGAACCACAGTAATGAACTACAGATTTAGGGTACCAATGGTGACCCAGGTTCTCTTGAGGACCTTGCTTGGTATCCCATTACGAGAAGCACCTGTGGGGGGGACTGTCGTAGCTGTTCAATATTCAAGCTATGTTCTAGGCTGTTTCTTAAACGGGTCAGTTTCCATACAGGGCCAGTAGAGTACAGGTCATCACGCCTCTGTCCATCTGTGTTGAAGTGTTTATTGTTTTTCTAGGCGCTGGGTGGTCTGGTCATTGCAGCGGTCATCAAGTATGCTGACAACATCCTCAAGGGATTCGCTACATCGCTCTCTATCATCCTCTCAACTCTTATATCCTACTTCTGGCTCCAGGACTTTGAACCTACGGGGTAGGCTCTCTCGATCTTCACAAAAGCCTCGGTAGACGATAAAATGACCAATGTTTTGTTTAAAGTGTAATATCCATTTGGAGTGTTAACGATATATATGTACTCTCTCTTGTCTCCACCTCTCTCGTTCTTTTTCTGTGGCCCTGCGTTGTACGCTGACCATGTGGTTGTCGTTGCAGTGTGTTCTTCATGGGGGCCCTTCTGGTCATCAGCGCTACCTTCCTGTACGGGTATGAAGGCAAGACCTCCCCCAACCCCAGCAGGGCGTAGCACAAACACACACCAGTACTAGAAGAGCAGCCGGCAGTCCGGCGACAGACACTAGAGAAGAACTGCTGGAGCGGGCTGGAGAAAAAGAAGAGGAGAAGAGGATTCTATTGTATTACAGTACTGAGTGAGCGTGAGGAGGAGGAGTGGCTGCAAAGCAGAGGACGGAGGTCAAGAGCAGGAGGGACGTACAGTAGGGTAAAACATGAAGCATCACAGAATGTTTAGCTTTGTGATGAGCCTCAGACACCAATAAGTGCCTCAAACTGGGAACCACTGAGCACAGCACAGGACACAGTGCCCAAACTGGGTCGTTACATGATAACATTGTCACCACTAGACAGATACACCTGGCTACCAACCACTCCCCCTGCTGGGTGCTGGGGGGTGGGGTCCTCATTATTAACTGAATTGTGTGACTGATGATAGTATAGACACAGAGCTTATTTGACTGCAAGTTTGCAATACTTACTGCCACATCAATCATGCCTGTACAAGTTGCAATGTAATGCAGATGCAGACATTTATGGGTAATGTGTGACTATGGTCCAGCCCTGATGGCTTGTTGCCATCAGTCATTATGTTAAAAAAAAAAGTCTCTTATACACAGTCAAATCCTCTGTTAATTGAACTCAAACTCTGTAAAAAGGAGTTTACTGTGTGATTTGTTTTTGTTTTTTAGATCTGTACTTGTAGACTATTACACTAGTACTGTCTGTCTGTGTGTCTGTTTATATTTGTGTTTCTCTGTCTGCACATTTTATCCTCCTAGAGGTGATAACACCAAAACAAACTTGGGCTGAAAAACTAAAGGCGATGAGCCAAACAGCTCGGCTATGCACACCTCTAGGTTGCCTAGTTTGCTTTTGGTTCACAGCAAAATATGGAACTCTTTTGAGACTACACATATTTTAGTGACAGAATTATTAAAATTATAATTTATGTTTCTGTACAGGTTCATTTCTACTTGGTTGTGCTCTGGTTTTGTGCACCTACAATTGCCAATAAATATACAGGCTCACAATGTGTCGCAGCGCTACACATAATGAGCTTGTAGATCAGCCATTTGTGATGCGTGAAGTGGCGCCCAACCATGTATAAATCTGGCATTATATGACACTTTAATAATGGCTGTGGTGAACCAATTAGTGCTGTAAGCAGGGTTTATGAAATAACGTGAACAGTATTACAGCAGTGACTGTAAATGTTAAGTTACAGGATTACAGAAATCCTACTGTAAAAGTAACTAAGTGGATTACTTTTGAAGGAAAATGGGCGTTTTGATTATGATACAAAGAGTGCTTATTAAAACTTGAAATGGTAGATAATTGTGAATGTAAGTAATGCTATTTAAATCACAGTTTGTAAATCAGAGCAAATAACTTGATATTCTGTAGATCGGGAGGACAAGTGGCCACAGTAACCAAAAAGCAATCAAGCTGTGTTTGTTGCATTATCACAGTCAAGATACTGATTAATAGCAATGCAGAAAATGCATTCTATTTAAAGTAACATTCCCAACCCTGATTGTATGAATCTACTTATGTATTTGTCTTCTAAATACCACTCTCCATTATGTCACTGGAGGAAGTCCGCTATAATTAATTTCTTTGTTACTGTGTTTACCAATCATATAAAGGATTTTTTTTAAATTGTTTTCTAATTGTTCTATTTTGTTGAAATCATAGCTCATCTCTGTTCTTGCTCCTTAGACACATCACGTTCATATTTACGCCTCATTCATGTACATTCCTTTAATCTTTCTTTTTTTCTTTTTTTTTCTTGATGTATTTCAAGTAGGTCAGTCAGTGTGACAAAACCAACGGCAGAGAGAGAAGAGCTGTGACCGATTGGACCTCGGGTCCTTGAGCTCACTTAGACCATAATGTTATGTGTAGCTGTTATTTTGTTTATCGTCTGTCGGGTGGAATGGAAACCTCATTAGTCCAAAACTGTTACTTTTCAGGATTTAAATTCAAAAGTAGATCTCCAACCAGCTCAAAACGCGTGTTCCGAGCTTGCATATCAGCTACTTTTGTGACGCTGTAGTATGATCAATTAGGGCATTAATGTACGAAAAAACACCAAAGAGGTTTGCCTCGAAATGGTATGTGAAACATGTTGAGGAACTGGGCACATCTAGACTTTTCTCTTTCTCTTTTTTTTTTACTATAGAAAAGTACAGTCAATTAGGCTCCTTGAGAGTAGGTGGAATGGCCACATGATAACATTGCGCTACATTAGATTTGCATTAAAGTAACAAGCTCAGGCATCTTTTGACATTGGTTTTAATGAGTTAAAAACACTGCATGCATGATCCAGTCAGCCTGGACGTGTATCAGAAAGGTCTCACCCCAGTGGTGTACAGGCCATTGTCAGTCAGTCACTGCATGACATTCCAGTTTAATCCATTGAGCTCGTTGCAATGAATGAAGTTTCTCATCAAGGACTGAGCACCACCATCCAGTCCTCAGGCACATCTATTTCTGTGACACTTAAGGCCCAACACAGACCATTTGTAGAAAGTGATGGAGGTGACCCGTGACCGTATATCCAAATGAAGATTTCACACACTGTTGGATTATGGACGTGACCAAATCTTCAAAAATAGGTCTCTCCCCCCCAGCCCCCCCCCCCCCCCCTTTAAATTGTTATAGCCTCTTTGTAATTAAAAAATTACATGTATCAAACCAGTCACTAAATAATGGCTATCTAGAATTCCCTGCTGGATAAGGTTTTCATGGTGTTAAAACTAACTTACCCTTTTTGTCAATTTTGAAGAAACACTGTTTTTGCCTCACATATTTCTCCAGGATGATGGCTAATAGGCAGGTCATTATAATAGCCAGTGACCACATCAATTAGTATAACGAGAGTGTGTAGTAGGTCTTGTAAATGCACAGTTCCTTCTCAAGGCTCGGGTACAGTGTGTGTGTGTGTGTGTGTGTGCACGTGTGTGTGCGTGCATGTGCCTGTGTGTGTGCGTGTAAAGGCTAGCATGGTTTGCACCTACAGGTAATGAGCAGCATATACAGTATGCATGGGGAGATAACATGCTTACATTATTACAATCGCTTTCCTCTTTGTTATCTGCTCAACCCTGATCCTATAGGATTTCAGGGTGAGTCATATTACTGTGTGCACTTTGGAACTTTAATAGCCTACTGTACTACAGAACTGAATGAAAATGGCAAGCCAGCATCTTATTCTCACATTTCTCTCATATTCAACTAACTGTACATCATAAGATGTCATTTTCTTCTGCAAGATTTACTTTCTTTTTGAGAGCCATAATAAATCTTTATAAAAGCAAATTTAATATGAAACTGTCAGTCCAGCTACCTCTGGCTTCCAATAGACGGAGAAGAAGAAACATCTTGATTGACCACATGATCTGAATGCAGAGCCTGTTACAAGGGCCTTACTTGTAACGTTTAATTGCGAAACATTCTCGTTCCATAATCTGGCAGTCTTCTGTGATATACACACGTCTGTGCACGCATGTATGTGTCCGGACTCCGTGTGTCGTACTGTGTGTGTGTTTGCACAGAGTGTATGTGAGTGTGTATCTCAGACTGCTCTTGAGTTCACTTAATCACACACACACACACGCATGCGCGTGTGCGTATATATATACATACTCCACAGGTATAGTATAAAGTATACTGTATTATATATTGCCTAGTGTAAATGAAAAAGCAATGTTTCGGCTGACATCAAAGGTGTGTAGATGTCCTCAATATATTTGTATTTTTCTTTATATATAATTTCATTAAAATGATGCAATAGTCTCTTACACATTTTCATAATAAATGAGAGGCCCCTGTTGTTTACAGTCTGTGACTGTGAGGCAGTATGGTGTGGTGGAGCAGCGAGTCTGGAGTCTGGACCATGCCCTGGGGCTCTATCATAGGCCTTGTTAGACCTGGAAACACACACACACACACACACACACACACACACACACACACACACACACACACACACACACACACACACACACACACACACACACACACACACACACATACACACACACACACACACACACACACACACACACACACACACACACACACACACAGTTCACCTCAAAAGCACACAATCAAAATAACACTGCCGTTCTCTCTGTCCACAATGACACAACAACATTATCCACCATGCACCTGTATCACACACACATACACCTTTAACCCTTGAACATGTGCACATGCACACACATGGCACTTTGCTGTAGAGAGTGCAGAGCAGGCCAGATTTATATTACTATTAAGGCTCAGGAACCTTTTGTCGAGGGCTTGATGGTTTCCTGCTGGGTCTGAGCAGCTACAGCTTTGCCTTTCAGCCCCAGCACTGACACAAAGACACAAAACAAGCACCGGCCTGGACACATGTACCCAGTAGGTCAACAGCACCAAAGGTAGAGATCAGAATCCATTCGTGTTACACAAGGCAGCAGTGGGGAATTAAGGCAGATTGTCCCCTCAAGTTTTAGCCCCAGCTTCATGCTAAAAACGTCGATAATATATTTGTGCCATCGACAGGGTCGGTACAAGTTCAGCAACTGCTTGTATGAATTTTGTCTGTCTGCTCTCTGCTGCATGTCTGTCTGTTCCCCTGTGGTCCATAATTATTTTGTCCTATTCTAAATGGCTCTTTGGGCAGTCCGGACCATTTTGAACAACTTCATATCTTCCAGTCCTACTCTGAAACCATACAGCATGTAAGCAAATGGACCTGTACGGGTCCACCTGCTTACATTATGCACACCCTCAGACTGAAATGAACACAGGCTATTCTACACTGACTACGGACTATTTGGGTGGTATGACAACTAGCGGTGAGCCTCTCCGCGGCCTCCACATCAGAACCTGGGCGTCGTTGGCATTGGGTCTCCCCATGGCGTTGGGAGGGACGGGCTCCATGCGCGTCAGCACCCGGGGCTGGTCCTGGTGAACGCGGCCTATCAGCCGAGCCCTGGAGCCCAGAGGCATGGACGGATCCACCACCACGTCCACCCTCATCCTCCACTTGATGGTGTGGAGCAGGATCTTCTCCCTGGACGCCGTGTTGAGCGCCACCAGCCACGTGGTGAAGCTCTGGTCCCTCTTGATGCCCGTCAGCAGCGGCGTGTTGGACTCGCTGACCGGCACCGCCCAGGTGACGCTGGGGTAGAAGTTGTCGTTCATGCTCACGGTGAAGCGCGACGGCTTGGAGGTGGGGCCCACGATGGTCACCGTCTCGGTGGTGTTTCCGTACCAGGGGTAGCTCACGCCGTCCGAGTCGCTGATGGCCCTCACCAGGCCCTCCCGCAGCTCCGGCAGCTCCCAGCTGGACCTGAGAGACAGGATGAATACAGGGAAGTGAAGGCACCTTTCTTTTTCTTGCCATGTCTTGAACACGACTTGAATTGGAAACAGAAACGTTGTTTCATTTCAAATATTTAAAGGGTGACATGAATTTTGGCTAGTGGGCATGGTATTGGTACCTTGTAAATGTTTGCAGTTATCTGAAGATTAACATGTAATGAGAAGCAACGTTCAGTGGCGTTCCCAAGATCCAAATCCAGGCTTATGTTGCACACACACAGGATGGGGGGGGGGGGGGGGATACTGTATATGACAGTTCAGCGCGTCAGCAGTTATCATCATCATCTCTTATTGTCATCCGGTGCCTCCTATCCATCTGTCTTGTTGTTGCTGATGCCCCCCCATTCCAAGCCTCCCTCACATCCCAAACCCAGCAGGATTAAACCCCCCCTCACATATATATCACCTCCTGACACAAACACCCCTAGGCTGCCTCCAGGCATCCTGTGTGTATCTGTGTGTGTGTTTATTTGAAAGTTTGTGCTCTCATGCCTGCTTACAAATGACTTTGTGTGTGTGTGTGTGTGTGTGTGTGTGTGTGTGTGTGTGTGTGTGTGTGTGTGTGTGTGTGTGTGTGTGTGTGTGTGTGTGTGTGTGTGTGTGTGTGTGTGTGTGTGTGTGTGTGTGTGTGTGTGTGTGTGTGTGTGTGTGTGTGTGCGTGCGTCCGTGCATGCGTGTGTGCATGCGTGCGTGCGTGCGTGCGTGTCTACGCACTTGTGCATGTTTTCATGACAGTCACAGACAAGCGTTAATTTTTGGTATTGAGTGTGTGAGCATGAATGGCAGAGTGTGTGAGTGGATGCATGTGTAGCTATATAGGCATGATGTCAATCATGTCAGTGTGTACGTGTTCCTCACAGAGCTGTATAGCTGCGACTATAGGGCACAGAGAGCAGCAACACTGTCATCTGTTAGGGTTCTGCTAATAGCAGCCTTTCTAGGTGTCAAAGTCACAGGAACAGAATTTGGTGGTGGGCGTTTGATTGAAGCCATTCTGACAGCTACTGGCTGGCTGGCTTGATGCTACAGACTGTTAACATCAGGCATGCACAGCGCACACACACACACACACACACACACACACACACAGCACATATACGACACATGCATGGGTGCAACCACTCGCACACACATGCATGCACGTGCACGCACAGTCGCACACACACACACACACACACACACACACACAGCACACATACGACACATGCATGGGTGCAACCACTCGCACACACATGCATGCACGTGCACGCACAGTCGCACACACACACACACACACACACACACACACACACACACACACACACACACACACACACACACACTGCACATGGAGAGAGATACTTACACATGAATTTACAACTGTAGCAGCACATACTACATCAGTGAGATATAGTTACAGATATTTATGTATTTAAACTTACATTCCAACGTCTCCATAGGTGTTGTAGAATTCCATGTGAGTGCACGCCTGGATCCAGCCCACCACCCAGGTCTCGTTACGGGCAATAGGAGGCATGATAAGCCGGGCTGAAGCTTTGAAATAGGGGGTCTTGTATCTAAGCACTATGGGCGAGTTCTCTTCAATGATTGTCGGGCAGTGGTCTATGGTGGCAGATAGATCACACACCACAATGTTTTCTCGTTTAATGCGCGACTTACAGGCTATGCTCTGAATGCAGCCCATGGTTGTATACAGGTAAAAGGTAGTGGTCAGGTCAGGATAGTGGCAAAGTGGAACAACTAATATACCTATAGAGAACACTGCTGACTTGGACTAAAGTAGGCTAGTATAGCAAACATATCTAAGGCATAAGTGAGATCGACCTCAGCAGGCCCTGCCCTGATTATAGTTCACAATCACAACGATCGATTTGTTAGGATTGATGAGGACATATATTGGCTGGATGTCCTCGAATCTCATATAGTACACCCTGTCCGTTTCAGCGGGACACTGCCCTCTTCCCTAAACCGGGCTCCAAAAGGGTCCAGCGGGCTCCTGTCCGCTGCGCCTCTGTTTGAATCCACGTGTCTGTTTGTTGCTGTCCTGTAACCTTTGATCCTCTTCTTTCTGCCCCGAGATGTCATGTCACAGACCGTTGGACACCGGCGAACAGCGGGGCGCCGTGACGGGGACCTATAAGTGGTCGGACTCGGGCGGTGCTGCGGCACTTACATGCGGAGCACCGGAGCGGTGGAGATGCTGGTGGTGCTGGAGGTGGAGGAGGTGGTAGTGGTGGTGGTGTGGCAGACAGTCTGTGCAGGACTCAACGGTCAAGCCTCTCCACGGGAGGTAAACATGTCGATGGCAAGCCAATATGAGATGCATCTGTGATGAAAAACAGCTTCCTCTTGCAGGGTTGCAGGACACCGGCGATTCCTTAACGATCATCAGAACGACGGCAATGGCTATAATGATGACTGGCACTACATGGCGCCTGCACGGCTTAATCGATCATTAAAAAAAAGGGCCAGCACGGCTTACAAATCATAAGAAAACCATATTGACAGTAATCTAGTGGTGTGTAGACAGTAGGCTATAGCATCATGCTGTCGGTAGCGCGGCATCCTCTTTTAATAATAGCTGTATGGGAGTGTCGCTGTTCAGTGTCCGTGGTGCTGAAGATGTTGAATAGACCAATGAACGGCATGCAGAGGGCACTTACAGCGTGCGTCCTGGACGTAAAGCTACTGGAGACAAGCCGCAGCCGTCAGGCTAGAATGATGTTTTACTACCACTACTATCATCTGATCTATATGGACATGACATAGGCTATGGCTATAGGCCTATAATAGATATAGGCTATAGCCTATATATGTTTGCCTATATATTTGCACGTTGTTTAGAAGTAGAACAGATCCCTATCTATGTGCTGGGGATTAGAAACAACGTGCAAATATATAATTTATATCCCAATTTATTTTCCCAAAATTAGTAGCTAATTAGTAGCCTACTAAATGACAACCACTGGCCGTCTAGGGCTATATGCAATGTAGATCAGTATGCCTATAGTTCTTATGCCAAAGTAGCATACAAATGAACTAATTTTATACACTCGTATATTGAATACATTATAACCGAGGTTATAACAGGGTTGGGTATAGCCTACAAACAGTTCTGAAAGCCACATCTTTGAAACCATCTAAGGAATTTACTCGAGTACCTGTTGATTAAATTAAGTAGATAAGGATCTGAGGAGACAATGGCTATTGTTATATAGTGACACTATATGAAACTGTAGACTAGTCTAGATACGTTCTTTATGTGCTTTTTTGTTTGTTCTCGGAGACCGCAGGCGTTTAGTGAGAATCTTTTCTTTTCGCAGATAAGTAAGCCTGGGACCGAGGCTATAAGTGAGAATAGGATTAGTCTCTCCTCCTGTATGCACTTCTTTGGCCACCCACCTGCATTTTGGGTACAAATCACTCTGCATCCCATTCCCTGATATCAATCAACCAAGAACACACATATGCTTACTCAACTCAACAGAAAGCAACACCCGCCCACATGTTAGAAGGTGCACAGACAGACACTCCTGGCCGGACGTCATGATTGACAGTCACAGGAGGACGTCTCGTCACTGAAGATGAACCGTCTGGACTTCCAACTTTGCTTCAACAAAAGCTAAGAGTTTTTATTACAGACTCTAAGCAAGGTCCAATTTGTTTCTCAATCAACTATCTATGAGTCATTTAGCTGGGGAGTGGCCGAGTGGGGACCATGCACCCAAGGACCTCACATCTGCTCTAGAGGTCCCCGGACCACACTTTGAGAACCACTGGCTACCACAGCTTGGTCGGCAGTGGCATTGATAAATGTCTTGCAGATTTAGAATAAGGTTCTCATGAACTGTATGATGAACTGCAGACTGATTTAATGCAGGAAGTTGATTAACGCAATCCAATCATTGCTAATCATTGCAAATGTATCGAAATTGATTTTATTTTGAAAACCCACCACGGGCTTTGAGTGATGTGTTGTGTTCCGGGGTGGGAGGGGCCAGAGACAGTGTTGCCATGTCGGCTTATTATAAGCGATGTTACGATAACTTAGATTAGGTTTCAAACATATTACATATTTTTTTTCAAGAGTTTTTGAAAATAGCGGATATACAAGCTCACAGACAGTGCGTCGCGATATTGAGCTTGTATACATATTTTCAAATGTGTTCCGTGTACTCAAAATGAGCAAAGTGCTAATTTTGGGATCGTTTTCTTAGACCTGGTTGCTTATTTCTCTCAGAAAATACGGCAACACTGACCAGACAGTGCATGCAATCCATGCATGAATTGGCATACAGTGATAAAGCATTAAACTGGCTCTCTCAGCATTACAACAATGTCAGTATCGTAAACTGATGGTAAAACAAACGTCGCCGTACTTGAAACTCAATAACAATATTCACAAACACCAGTATGGTACGTATTTGTAGCCTATCTTACTTCCTAGTTTACGTTATCTACTCCTGTCTTAATTCCCAGACATGTGCTAAAGCTAAAGCATGTGGCTAACTTGTTCATGTACTGTAAAGTGTAAACTAAAAGTAGAGTACAGCTTTATCTTTTCTGTGTCGAACTAAAATGTGTGTTTTCTTTTGCTGAGTCCCAAGATTAGAATGAATGAATTGTCACGTTATAGAATTTTATAGCATTAGAGTCTAATGCTATAAAAATACAAAATCTATGACAGTTGGTCTAATGATTAGACCAACTGTCATAGATTTTGTATTTTTATTTTTATATCAAAAGTTAGACTCGATAAAATACATAATATAATCTGTCATAATAAGTCTTGATCCAAGGCTAGGGTTTTTCTAGTGACCCTCCAATACTTTTTCAAATTATCTTTGTGTATGTCAATTGCTCAATGCTCATCATACAAAGTTAAAGTCAGTCTGGTGCTGTAGCCGCGCATACTTGTTATGACTGTAATGATCAGATGTATATCACAATATCTTTATTGTCATTGTACGAAACAATGAAATTGGGTAGCAATTCAGATCAGTGCATTAAAAAAATACAACATAAAATATACTCTATAAGAAAACGTACATTAAAACATAATTTGCACAATGGGTCCATAAAAATTTGGTTCAGAATGTCATGCATGTCAGTGTTAAGTGTGTATACTACTTGAGCGCTTGAGTTAACTAACTTGAAGTTGCTAACTGGAGAGTTCAAGTAAATAATTTATTTTAATTTTTTCTTCTTCACCACTCCTTATGGAATATGGATTATCTTCATTATTATTCTCATCTTCATCACATTAGGTACCTACAGACTTTAAAGCCCTGATCCAGCGGTTTTATGCCCTGCAAGCTGAGCGAGTTGAAACCTACAGTCTCTTTGAGGAGTAAGTGAACCAAAGCTCAAAATTATGAACTCATTATAATTTAGCGTACTGCATGCATTCTGAGATTTGTGAACAATGTTCCATTCCAATTCACATATCGTTGCTGTCGGGCACCTTTTATCTCCAGATTTTAACTTTTTCTAAATATACACCCGTCCCTACTTCATCATACTACAAATTCACACGGTATCCAAAATAGAAGATGTACAAGCTTGAAACCAGAACACGTTATGAGCTTGTCGATCTGCAATCTTTACTATTTTTTTTTATTTGATTCCTGAAAGGTTTTTGACATGAGTTTTCCACCCGACAGAGACAATATACACTTTTCATACTAATGACTGCTGTAAGGGTGCAACAGTTTATTGAACTAATAATAAAAAAAAGAAAATAATGTAATAACGTATTCTATTTGGGGAATGACAGAAAATAGCAGATCTACAAGCTCACAGTGTACTGTTTAATTATTGTTGCGTGACCTACTCTACAAGCTACAACATAGTATAAAGTTGTATGGCGTACGTGGTCAAACAGACTAATTGATTTACTCAATCTATTCGTTCATGTCTATTTGTTGATATATTTAAAATATAAGAAACTGCATCTTGATTATTCAATTCATTGAAAAAGGAATCGGTAGAATAATCGCTAAGAAAAATAATCCATAGTTGCAGCCCGACGTTTAGCCTTTTTAATAACTCATGAAAAGGATTATGTATGAGTAATCCTATTATTTGATAAAGACGCTAAAAACAAGTAAACAACAGCCAAGCCACGCACATCTAGTCTGCACACCAAATTATAACATTAGTATTTGGACACATTAATCCTTTTGGCTTGATGGTGTGCAGAGTCTCTTTTCCAATCTCCCCAGAAATTCTAAGTGGTGTTTTTGCCATGGTCTGTTGTCGTTAATGTGATGACTTTTAACTTTCCTCCAGAGGACATGAGGCCTACTTGAGGACGAGCCCCCACTATGACTTTGACCACTACAGACAGCTGGTGCACGAGATAACGCAGGCCTTCTGTGGCATCTCCAAAGAAGTGCTGGAGATCAAAGACAAACTGCACCAGGACTTTGACAGGCCAGCCCTCTCTGAGCACATTGACAAACTACAGAGCAAAGAGAAGCAGAAGCTTGAGCTGGTAGGAAGAACATTGATATTGACTGGTTTTTGTGTCTTCCTTTTGTTTTCATTTATGTTCAGACATTATGAGGGAGATCAATGAATAATGTTAAAAGCTTTCACATTTGGTACAGGGAATGGCCCAGCATCTGCTTCTCAACGTGTGAGTAGCGACCCAAAAGTGGAACAGGGTTGCAAGTAACCTAAAGTACCTCTTATCTATCCATAAATGCAGTGTGTGCACGCGCGCCTGCATGTGTATCACAGAGGACCCCTAGGGTGTGTTATGCTGGTCGGATCAATGCTTGTCCAGAACCACAAATCCAAGTATCTCTCCATCTGTCTGTCTGTGTCCATTTTATGCCTATACATGGAGATCCCTGATGTCATCACTGCGACATTACAGTACAGATGTCATAGAGCTACGATAATGGGTACTGCACCAAATACTCGTGTTCTGACAATGGGTACAACAGGTTTAGCATAACCTGAGAGGTATGCGTTCCTGACGGGCATCATTCCCAAGTCCCAATGGGTATCAACCTATATTTTAATGTTGGTAATGAAATGTTGTTCAATGTACTGTCATCACAGTTAGTGCAAAATGTACAGTATGTCCCTGTGTGAAAATGGTTAATCCTTCCATGTCGGCCATGCCACCCAGGCCATTGCAATTACCACGGGTATTTTACTTCCACCTCAACCAACTTTATACTGTATAGTGTCAGTGAGTAATATTACTTCTGGAGAACGGAACTGTATCTGATGTTGGCTAACATAACTGTATTTCTTGGTATTTTTACGCTTTATTTCTCAGATAGTGTAGAGAGAGAAGGAAAGGAAACCGAGGTCAGAGACATGCGCTCACAGCATATGGTCTGTGCACCAATAGACTGAGCCACTAGCCGCCACACATCCTTATCATTTAAGAACCCCCGTCTCACATAAGATAGCCATTGGTGAAACATTACATAGGCTATTTTGAAGATCTCAGACACCTGTCCTGTTTTACTGTTGACATTGCTTGTAAATATAAATAGTGGTCAGCATTCTGCTGACTTCTACAGCCTGGCGGTAGATAGATATCCACTAAATGAGGTTTAACCATTTAAACCCTTTCAAACATTTTTGCACCCTTTATTGTTTTTACCATAAAATGAGAACGAGATTCTTTCTTTTTTTCCCAGACACACAGAACATGTGTGTGGACAATATCAAGTTAAGAAATACACTCAACAGTAACACAGCTTTTCTAAATGATGCATGGCCATTTTATTTAAAAGAAATGCACCAGTTTTTTTGTATTCTTTCTTGTATTTTCATCTTTACTTCAATAGTACCGGTAATCACCTTTGCCCTGAGTAAAAAAGAAATCGGTTATCCAGTGTCCACTGTCCAGCTACTAGATGGCCTGTCAAAAAAAGAATGTGGAGAAAGCCTCTTCTGCTTGTGCTGATGTCACCGACCAACTGAAAGAGCTATTATGTTTAATGGCTGAGTTTTCCCTTCCCTGATGAAGGCTTAACCGCCGAAACGTTGGATTCATATGTCTTAACCTGCTGCGTCCTAAAAAAGTATTGGCACTCTGGCTATTGGCGTGTGCTGCGGCCACTTTCTTGTTTTTTCAAGATTCCCTCTTCTAATGGTTGAGTTTGACAACAAACATCTGGCTAATGTACATAACATGATGGTGATCATTATGAAGCAGTTCATCCACACTTGACGTGCAGGCCTGTGGGAGGAAGACTTGGCTGAAGCAGAACAGATGTTAGCATAACTTGTAGCAAGTGCCTGCCCTAGAATCAATAAGATGCCTACACGTACTAGGCATGTAACAATTCACTCCTGCCCTACTACCTAGAATCAATGAGATGCCTACGTACTAGGCATGTAACGATTCACTCAACTCAGGATACGATTCACAATATAAGCTTCACAATACGATTTTAAAAAAACACAACCGGAAAATATTTTATAATTTTTTTCCTACAGAAATCCAATATCGTCTTCGTTTTCTTTTCACAATACTGTTTGTGCGTCTCTCTATGTGCTCTGCAGTCTGCATCAACTTATTCTCCTTCTTCACCCCGTGTTCTTCCTGCCAGGCGTAGGGCCGCTAAACAAGAAAGGGAGTTTAACCCGATTGTGCCCTCTGCCTTTTGGATCACGATACATGTTTATATTTAAATTGTCACCAGTTTATATTGATATATACGATATATCGTTACATGTCTACTACCTACACTGGCTCCAGACATCCATAGAGAATTCAAGAATGGGAACTAAGTTCCATACAAAGACCTTATAACCCAGATGAACTAAGTTCCATACAAAGACCTTATAACCCAGATGAACTAAGTTCCATACAAAGACCTTATAACCCAGATGAACTAAGTTCCATACAAAGACCTTATAACCCAGATGCCAAGACGGAACTCTTCACTGGCATCAGTCAGCACAGCAGCCAAGGAGAAATACTTCAGACAGTTCTGACATCACTTTCAGAGCGCGCAACGGTTACGGATGACACCAAACACTGTGGAGACTAACGGTTACGGATGACACCAAACACTGTGGAGACTAACGGTTACGGATGACACCAAACACTGTGGAGACTAACGGTTACGGATGACACCAAACACTGTGGAGACTAACAGTTACGGATGACACCAAACACTGTGGAGACTAACGGTTACGGATGACACCAAACACTGTGGAGACTAACGGTTACGGATGACACCAAACACTGTGGAGACTAACAGTTACGGATGACACCAAACACTGTGGAGACTAACGGTTACGGATGACACCAAACACTGTGGAGACTAACGGTTATGGATGACACCAAACACTGTGGAGACTAACGGTTACGGATGACACCAAACACTGTGGAGACTAACGGTTACGGATGACACCAAACACTGTGGAGACTAACGGTTACGGATGACACCAAACACTGTGGAGACTAACGGTTACGGATGACACCAAACACTGTGGAGACTAACAGTTACGGATGACACCAAACACTGTGGAGACTAACGGTTACGGATGACACCAAACACTGTGGAGACTAACGGTTACGGATGACACCAAACACTGTGGAGACTAACGGTTACGGATGACACCAAACACTGTGGAGACTAACGGTTACGGATGACACCAAACACTGTGGAGACTAACGGTTACGGATGACACCAAACACTGTGGAGACTAACGGTTACGGATGACACCAAACACTGTGGAGACTAACGGTTACGGATGACACCAAACACTGTGGAGACTAACTGTTACGGATGGCACCAAACACTGTGGAGACTAACGGTTACGGATGACACCAAACACTGTGGAGACTAACTGTTACGGATGACACCAAACACTGGAGACTAACGGTTACGGATGACACCAAACACTGTGGAGACTAACGGTTACGGATGACACCAAACACTGTGGAGACTAACGGTTACGGATGACACCAAACACTGTGGAGACTCCCAACGGTTACGGATGACACCAAACACTGTGGAGACTAACGGTTACGGATGACACCAAACACTGTGGAGACTAACGGTTACGGATGACACCAAACACTGTGGAGACTAACGGTTACGGATGACACCAAACACTGTGGAGACTAACGGTTACGGATGACACCAAACACTGGAGACTAACGGTTACGGATGACACCAAACACTGTGGAGACTAATGGTTACGGATGACACCAAACACTGTGGAGACTAACGGTTACGGATGACACCAAACACTGTGGAGACTAACGGTTACGGATGACACCAAACACTGTGGAGACTAATGGTTACGGATGACACCAAACACTGTGGAGACTAACGGTTACGGATGACACCAAACACTGTGGAGACTAAAGGTTACGGATGACACCAAACACTGTGGAGACTAACGGTTACGGATGACACCAAACCATAGACTGTAAAAAATATGGACAAAGCGTTCCCCGGGTCTAACATGAACGTAAAATGAAGCCTGTAATGATATGCTAATTCCTGATGTAAGTCGCCATCTTTCTAGATCCGTTTGGTACCAGCTGGCCATTGGCTGGCTCCGTTTTGTACCAGCTGGTCATTGGCTGCCCAGACAACGAGGCGGGACTTCCCCCCTTTTTCTCCGTTGGTTTTTATTTTGACTCGAGTGGGAGGAGAAGACTCTTGAGTGGGAGGGGAATCCCGATCATAGACTGTAACGGTAGCCACGCCCCTCAGAACATACGCGACTTTATGGTAATTTTTTTAATTAATGGGACCATAATTTTCCAAAAAGAATATTATGACATTAGAAATGAGACTTTAAACTAGTGACTGGAAGAAGAAAGTATTCATGACCATGTTTATTAAGGTAATACAGTCTAGGTGAAGTTGGGCCAAAATACATGGGCCTCTATGGAGCTATGGGGCTTTTTGGGTCCAGTCCAGCAGTCCAACAGGCCATTATATGAACTACCGATTTCAAATGAGGCTTCACGAAATATCTGGCTGACTGCCCCCCTGCACCAAACACTGTGGAGACTAACGGTTACGGATGACACCAAACACTGTGGAGACTAACGGTTACGGATGACACCAAACACTGTGGAGACTCCCAAGAGTCAAAGAACAAAGGAGGCAGAAATTGTAAAGAAAATAACAAACGTCATCAACAATCAGATGTTCAATCCACTCACGTGAGAACGGGGCCACAATTCTGCATCTGCAGACTTGGTGAATGCCTGTGAATGGTGGCGGTCTGTCCATTTCCCTCCATGAGCTGCCAATGGATGTCTTTATCGCAGCCAAGAACTGTAGTCAGCCTTTTCCCCGTGGGCGAGGGATGGATCTGGCAATCCTTTTTTTATTTTTACAGGCGATCACCCAGATTTGTGCTCTTGGAGTCATCACAGTGTTTGGTGTCATCCATAGGTTCTGTCCGCTCTGAAAGTGCTGTCAGAAGAACTGGAAGAACTTGCAACAAGTATTTCTCCTTGTCCGCTGGCTGATGCCAGTTAAGACTTTCTGTTTCAGTAGCGTAGCTAATGTTTTTCTCCCCAATTGATTCCTCTCCATACGCTTCTCTGTTGTCCTACTGACTCACCTACCAGTGAGGAGCCCCTACCGGGAGGACGTAGTAGAGCCTTCGTCCTACTTATCCCGCCCAACACTCCCTGCTGACAGGTGCCGCCCCAGTCCGTAGGGTTACGTGGAATGACAATTATCAGTGTAGTTCTGTGCATCTGGGAAGCATTTATTGACAGCCTACCTACACACGAGGCAGAACAAAAAAGTATACCATGTCAGGTTTAACCCATTTTCTTGAGTTTTTGGGCCTGTGGATCCCTCACTATTAACATAAAAAAGCAGGCAGAGATGGAACCTTGGGTTTATTTGTCCACGTGACAAACGATGGCAACATGAGTGGTACCCAACATCCTTTGTATATTTAGCTATTCTACAAATTTCATTGTAGAGTTATTGTTAACAGTAACACCACCAATGTTAAAGGGACACTTCACCCTTTTTGCAAAAAAATATATGTTAATGATGTTTAGAAGCTTTAGAACACTTTCCTGGAGATCTTTGTGTGTAATATGTGGTTTTAGCTATTTTAGATTGTAACAGTGAGCACAGTGTCTCTGATGTCATGGACACTGGTCTCACTACCTTCCTGGACTACAATTCCCATACTTCTTTGGTGCACTGCTCCTCCTTGTGGATAGGGGGAGAGCTGTCTTACTGAGATAACATGTAGTCCAGGAAGGAAGTGACATGACAACATCACTGCTACAATCTAAAATATCTAAAACCACATATTACATACATAAAGACCCCCAGGAAAGTGTTCTAAAGCTTCTAAATGTCATTAACATATATGTTTTTGCAAAAAGGGTGAAGTGTCCCTTTAATATCTGGTATACTTACTCGAGTCAACCACAAGGAGGCAGAATTCTTGTTGAAAAGACAAAAAAAAGTATATTTCAGTGGTGGAAGTTTGTAGTAAAAAGTAAAGAGTACTCCAGAGTCCAGATAATAATGTATGGTTCAAGGTCATTCTAATATATTTAATTTATACACCACTAGAATACAAAGTATTTTTTTAAAAAATGCGATGCTTTTACAAGTAACGTCATGTCAAGTCAGCGATTTGTGACCAGCAGTATCTATTACGCCCTCTTTTCATGGTCAGCCTGTTTGAGTCAGACTGGTGCTAAAATGTTATGACTCTGGCTAGGCTCAAACCGCATGTCCTATGAGTGAGAATATCATGCCCGAGAGCATTCCCTTCTCACTCTTAAAACTAGATTTATACTTCGTTATTTTACTTGGTTGGCTGTTTCCACGCATAGAAAATAGCCGATCTACATGCTAGCATGTATGTAGCATCGCAACATGTTGTGGGCTTGTAGATCAGTTGAGTTTGATGCACAACACTGTCGTGCGGCGGAGTATAAAGGAAGGAAGCGTAACCCTTTTCAAATATGTATTCTTAACAATAACAATAAAAATAAATACATTTCTGGCAAATCTCTTGCAGCATTGCAATGGAGCCGGTGTAATCCATCCCAGCGTCCTCTTTCTCCAAGTCCAACATACATTGATGAATGGTTTGCATATGTCCGATGTGATGTGCCTCGTCCACAGACGGCCAAGCTGCAGCTGGCCAGGCAGAGGGCCCAGGATCACCCAGAAGACGAGGGCTGTCAGGAGAAGATTCAAGAGATCAAGCACGAGTAAGAACAGCTTTTACAGCTCCTCCTTTTACTACTTTAGCTCCCCGTTGACCCCTACCTACACGATCTCTGTCACTGGGACGCTGCCAGTGCCTGCTGGCATAACTATAATTATAGGCTATATGAAAACATTTGAGGGTTACACTTAAAATGAGCAAAGTTTGAATAACGTAAAATGCTTCACTTTAACTGCTAAAACCATGTGTTAATTTAACTTTAGTGGTTTCTCAGAGCTGCAATCCAGAAATGCTTTAGTGAAGATATATAAAAACAAAAAGTATATATATATTTTTTAAATGGTAAGTCAATATAAATAGCACATCTGCATCTGCAGTGGTTGGACGTGATCTCCCTGCTTTTCCTATTTTATTTTGATCGTGCTTGGTGTTTGCTAGTGGTAACACTCATGGCGATATGGCCTGCTGCAGCTCAAAGCATAATAACTCCCCTGTCCAAGCGGGCGTTCTGTCTTAAGCTCACTGGTAGAACTTTTGTCTGCCGTACGGGAGACCTGGGTTCAAATCCTGGAAAGGAAATTAATCCTATGGATTGCAGCTTTAACACAGAGGACTTTAGTGTACTGCTTGGGTTTCTGCACAAAATAAAGCCTTGTTTAGGAAGCTCTAGCTCTAGACTGTCCTAGCTTCCAAGAGAAAGAATAAATTACACCACAGAGAGTTGATGGTAAGGCAGTTCACAACCCCATCTTTCCATGATATCGTCTCTGTAGGGTGGAAACCTCATATGTCCAAAGCAGTTACTTTTCAGGATTCATATTAATAACAAAATATAAATAAAGGGAAGCTCTGCACACTCAGATCTGTGTATGTATCCATGTATTTATTTTGCAAGCATAATAGGATTTATATTCATAAATTCACAATAGTAGCTCTACAAGGTCAACACGTGTCACTTCGTGCAGCTTTTTTAGTTTGTGGATCTGCTACGTACGATGCTTTTGTGTAGTATGATCAAATAAATAGGACGTTAATTTATGAAAAAACACTAAGTTAGAATATGGACATAGGAGGTTTCTGTCCGACTGTGACGATATCTTTTAGTTTTGAAACATAAACGGACAGATGAGTGACATCCACAGTCTCAAATGCATATTTACAGAACAGTGTATTTTAAATTACTAAACCTTATTCCTCTGTTCTGTTTTCTGTACCCCCCCCCCCCCCTCTCTTTCTCTAGCATAATAAGGAACAAGGAGTCACTGAGTGAGATCATGCAGGACTTTAAGTACGACTCCGAGGAGTGTGATTGACAGGCGATTCCCAGGAGGACCCTTGGCAGCTCCTTCAGACCACCAGGCAGGGATTGATCGGGCGGTACTGATTGATCGACTGCTGAGGACAGCTCCCACCTTGGACTCATCGGTTGCACTTATTGATCCCCCGCCTGGCTGGCCCCGCCTATCTTCCTCAATACCGCAGTCTCCAACCCTATAACCCAGGGAGGGCATCTCGGATGCAAGGTGTGTGCGTGTGTGTGCGTGGCATGCAGTACCTCGTGGCTCAGCGAAAAGTTATGTTTCTTGTGTTGTAGTAGCTATTTGTAAATATTATGAAATATTACATCAAATGTAATTTGAAAGAATTCTCTGAAGTTCAGTTGATTTTTACATGTCTGGTAATTGTTTGTTATTAAACAATAATAATAATAATAAACACATTCCAAGACAAATCATGTTCATTCACTGTTCTATATACACAATCATTACGTATGCATTTCTGGACCATAATTAACAATAGAATATAAGTTATGGAAATCATCAAGTCAGGTTTATTAAATATATTGTTACAAAAATATATGCAATATAAAACTGTCTTCAAAACACACAGTCAATGAAACAGTACAGTATATACATGGGGGTACATTGTTCCAAACATTGCTGATAACTGACCCCAGCACTGTTAATACTGTTGGGGCACTCTAGGCTTCTCCTTCATCAAAGAGGTGACGTTCTTGTGCCCTTCTTTAACGAGAGAGAGGAAGAAAAAAACAAAAACAAATTTGTGTATGACTGCTCAGAGAGACAAATATGACTATTGAATCAAAAAGATTGGTCTCCACATTATTCTAATCCCGGTAGGCCAGAGTCACAGAAATAACACTATGCCCTCTCTCTCTTTCTCCCCAGCTATCATCCTCATTCCATTATGGGTTCTTCCTGCAAACTAAAGTTAAAGCCTGTGTAACCAAACACTGCAATATTCCACATCCAGAGGGTGGATCCCTCACACACTGCAGGCCCCCTTGGGGCCAGTATCTGTCAGCGTTTGTTGATGCTGGTCTTGAATTAAATACCTCGGCTGCGTTTAGGGGGTGCTATGAATTATCGCCTTGTAGAACCTGAAAGGAGAAAAACAGATGGATAATATTGGGACGACTCGATAGGAAAAAGCATGTCATTCATAATAATTCACCGCGACGACATTAATTGCTGTTTATTTTGGTTTGTTTGTCTCTCGTTCTCCTTTACATGGCAGTCATGCTCACTACGCTCCTCTCGTTCTTATTCCCTCAGTATCTTCTCCTGCTTCTCAGTGTGTCTTTTCTCTCAGACCGACTCTCCCTTTCACTCAAGGTAATCAATGAAGGCCTGTCAGGGTAGCTGAACAAAGACATTATTCAGGAGATGACTTGAGCACGTGCTCTGGTGGGTGAACGACAAGACTAATTGGGTCAGGTTGGCTAAAAGTCTCCATCGGTTCAAGGACTGCCTGGCGATGTCAAAAGGGTGTGGCATAGGGAGTTGCTGAACATCCACACACACACAATGCCATTTGGCCCGAGTTACTGTGTGTCTGTGTGACAACTTTATGCTCCTACTTCTGGGCCAGTAAAGTCAAAACCGCACTGCATTTACCTGATCATAAAACATGAACTGGGACTTCAGAGAGCCAACCAGTTCAGCGGAAGTCTGTCTTCTGTGTGCTTCTAAAAATGCTGACCGCATGGCATAACACAACGGCGTCTTCAGACAAAGGCAGGGTCAGAAATTCAGGGTGTACATGCAGTTCAGGACATGAGGCCTGAGGGGTGTGTGTGTGTGTGTGTGTGTGTGTGTGTGTGTGTGTGTGTGTGTGTTAACGCACACGACGCATATATTTGTGTCCGTGAGGACTCATTGCTGAGTGCACACAAATTGGGAGGAGAGCATGCTCGGACAGCAGAGATAATGAAAAAGACTAATGAGGAAGAAGAGATTCTCCTTACCTACCTGGTTGCGCGTTTTATGCGATTTCTGCAGCCACACCCTCCACTGGTCGTACAGCTTGATTGACATTCCGCTGCAGCCATAGGCGTGCTTGCGGACCCAGCCGAAGAACTGCTTGAGTTCACGCCGCAGGGTGGAGTTGTGCTCACTGGGTTTGGGATCACATGAGCCGCTCTGCAGACGCTCTGTGTGTGAGGGGAGCACAGAGCATGTTGTTTTTCCACATCGCACCTGAGGTTTTGGCAATGCTGTTCTGTTCAGTAAAATCCAAAGAGGTTGCATTCTTGCACCCTCAGTGCAAAAATTGAAGGTTATAAGATAGGTTATTGAACATTTTGTGAAACACTAAAGTGTTGTTTTTTTCATTTATTTAAGCTATTCTTTAATTAATTAATCTTGTTGGTGACAGATTCTGTATAGGCCTACTCTACAGTATTAATTATACACTTGGCTATATGTTTTTGTTATATGATATGATATAGTACTTTATTGTTATGATGATATGATACTTTATTGTCAGCCTTTACTGAAATTTGTCTTGGGACCCAGCAGCCTTGCATGCAACACATATACTCACATTTGACAACACAGAACAGAAAATAAAATAAATTGACATACATAAAGACGAGCAATGTTTACAGCTCAGTCTAGTCCTGGCCAAACTCCTGATTGAGCCCCAAAGTCGACTGATGGACAACGGACCTCTTCAGTCTGACCTTCTTGTATGCTGGAACACCATATATCCTTCCTGAAGGCAGCAATGTATACTCTCCAAGTCTCCATATAAGACATGGCTAGTGTTTGAGGTGATATCCCAATATATTCCTTGCTATTTGCTAACCTTGGGATGCTGTTATCATGCATGGATGTTTATTCTCTGACGTGGTTGTCCAACAATCTTTGAACCTAAAGATCTTAAACAGCAAAGGAAATAGATTATTTGCTTTGTTTTCTTACACACTGATTCGATCTGATCTTTTCAGGACAAAAGATGGTCTATTACTACTCCGTACTCCAGGTATGTATATGAACATACCTGGTTGATCTGTTCACTATGAATAGTAATGGGGGATCTGTGTGTCTCTAGTGATTCGCCAAAAACAAAACAAACTCTTCTGTGTTTGTTGTGTTAATGATAAGAGCGTTGTTTATCACTCCACTCAACCACCTTATTTACTCTGTGTTTGTGCAGTCCAGGATCACTGGAACTATCTAAGAGAGAAATCAAAAGTGTATCATCAGAGTACTTTAGAATGTATTGGTCTGTTGTGACAGTGCCAGTATCTGGTTTGTACAGTAAGTGTGACATTCAGACAGCTAAGCTTCCAGACCCTTGCTGAGGAGAGGGTTATGTTCACTTTCACCCTCTGTACTCTGTTAGTAAGAAAAGAAGCATACTAGTGAATTAAGTATGGATTCAGTTCCAACTTCCAACTGTACCATCTTTGACACTAGTTTATTTTATATTATTAGACGAAGAGTCTGGAATAAAGTTGATGATGCTGATGTTGATCGAATGTACAATTAAACACTGGGGTAGGTTTGTTACCTTAACATGATGTAACTCCAAATATTAGCAAGATATCTCACATTCACACAAAAAAGTCTCACATTCACACTTTCCACAAACAACGTGGATTCTGGCAATGTGTTCAGCACCCCCCCCCCCCCCCCCCATCTGTTTACAATGATTGATACAGTACTGTGACTATTGCGGTTTCATAGACGTGCAATAACAAACAGGGTGATGTTATCTCGGAAGCATACTAAATGGATCTTATTCCTAATTCAATTAGTAAAATCTACATGAAATTGACATTTTTATATCCAAGAAATACGGTTTTGTATTTAAGAGGCACTCTGAAAAGCTCTGAGCTCTCCGCATCCCTAACTAGTCATAGTTGTGTGCAGAGAAGGCTACTGAAAGCCAAAAGCCTGCCACAGTCAATCCTTATGGTGAACAACAGAGCCTGATAACGACTTCCTCTCTCTGGGGATCAAATACCACACAACCTATGTAACTCATTATCTGCTCCTTGTGGTCTCAAACCTGCTTCCACTCAGGGTTTATGGGCCCTGCGTGTACCTCTGACAGACAAGCAGCATTTTAACTTGATCAATCTTTGCAGACTAACGACAAAAATCTATCAAATATCCCCGTTGGCCTTTTGCCATTTCTTTTAATCCTCCGTCTAAAAGATCTTTATCGTGGCAGCTAGCGTATTGATGTTTGCTTTCAGACTGAGGTCACATGCGGTTTGGATCTACTTGCTCCAGGATGTTGTATCCGGATAAGGCCATTGTTTTTCTGCTTTTAATTGGCAATGAAAGGTTATTAGAAGGGAAAGATCACCACTCGATTGTATATGGTGGATTTGGGAGGTATTAAAAAGTCATAAAGCATTTTGCCCATGAGGTATTAAACCTTTCATGAAAGCAAACTCATGAATCATATTATTGCACTGCACAAATGCCAGATTTTGTTTCATTTTCGTTAATTCAAATAAATGAAAAATATTCTTTGTTCTTGTCTTACTGGCAGCATACCCCCCTGGATTGACAGACACACACGCGCACGCACGCACTCTCTCTCTCTCTCTCTCTCTCTCTCTCTCTCTCTAATGAATTCCGTGCCTTTCACCACAGTTAAGTAACATAAACGGCATCAAGACACATTCTCCAGGTCCTCCAGTAGTATCTGTACTCACCACTGATGGGTGTGGAGGCAGCAGTGGAGTGGCTCCAGCCACTCCAGATGCCAGCCTTCCTGGATCCGAAGATGCCCACTGGGTTACACCTCACCTGGACGAAGTAAACCGTCCCGGGGCGCAGGCCTGCCAGTCGGCACGACGTCTGGTTACCAACATCAACCACTATCTGATTGTTGTGAGACAGCAAATGGAAAAGACATTCGAAAACGGCCAAGCCCAAATCAACGCATAGATTCTCATGTCAAAATATAAAAAACATATTTTACAAAAATGTCAAGAAGAGGGAAATCCAATCAAACTAAAAACATTTGCTTGTGTAACAGAAATAAGTGTAAAGCATCCCAAATTAGTCAGCTAGGTCACATTAACCACTTGAATTCAAGTGTCCTTATTCTGGGGCAAAGATTCTGTGGCTGATCTACAAACTCACAATGTATCGCAATGTGATGCGTTGTCAGCTTGTCGATCGGATATTTTCAACAAAGATATTTGATGTATAGCGGGGGGAAATGGGCCTAGCCTATATAGAACACTGAAGTAAACAGTACAGCATCGGATGTATGCTTGAGTGATGATGTTGGCTTAGAATTTCAGAAACGACAGCACAGTTTTTGCAAGACCCACGTTGTACTTCATTATTTACATTATTATTTACAGCAGCCATAGCCACATGACACACCATTGTCATGACGTCTATGGCCGTTTTTAGCCCAAGGAGTGCATTTTGTGCAAAACTAATGCGAGGAATGGATTCGGAATCATGAAAACCCCCTAGTTTGACATGTCACATGCTACTTAAAGCAAAAGGAAAGTTTGACATTTTTGCCTGCCATAGGATGTTAATGGTAGGGTCACAAGAAACCCCTATAAAAACAATTGCCCAATAGTGACAGCCGTTCAGCAAGTGGATTCATGAATGTATGTATATAGACAATATTTTAAGCCAATAAAAAAATACTATATTCCAAATGTTCCACCCGTCCACCTCGGCTGCCAGACTATTACACACTATATCAGCCGTCGGGATCGCAAATCGTTACACAGTATCTCTATAGTCAATAAGTCATGTGTTCAAGACCTGTCCAATATTTCAGATTCCATCCTAATTGGCTAACATTGGCTTTCAAAGTTTGCAGGACTGGCCCGTTTTGAACAGAGCGTGCAATTTACGTGAAATCTTTCACAGACTTTCCTACTAGACTGAGGAATATATCCCACCCTTTTCACATTGGACTGTTATAGCACCACCAACAGGTGGATTTTTGCAAAACACGTTTTTGGAACAAAATGCCAGAACGGAGCGTGCAATTTACGTGAAATCTTTCACATACTTTCCTACTAGGCTGAGGAATATATAACAAAACACATTTTTGGAACAAAATGCCTCAAATCATCCTATTGCCATCCAAGGCGTAAGAAGAAATGTCACCCTTTTCACATTGGCCTATTATAGCGCCACCAGGAGGCCACAACCTGACCTTCCCTGGTGGAGACCTGTGCCCCGATGGACACTTTTTCTAGTTGTATTATGTTTTTTTCACCTAAACTTCATCATTGATGTTCATTGTTTAGTCTTGCAATGCCATTGGTCATGATATTTGCATATAAATACCCCCACAGAGGCAGAAATTCACACAACTTCAAAATCTCTGGACTCTTTTTAATGATTTTTAACCTTTAACCCTGAAAAATGTAAATGCCTGTAATATATATATATTTTTGATCATTAGAATGTCTAGAACATGTGAAAGATATCCCCCAATTATTAATTTATTATTATTTTAATAATTTATTATAAATGTGCATAAATGTAAAAAGAACCACCGCTCATCTGCTGAAAAAACTTAAGTGAGGTGCTGGAGCCACAAAGGGAACATGAGAAAAATAAATGGAAGCTCCGCACACTCAGATCTGCGCACAATCAATGTATTTATTTAGAGAGCTTTCGGTCTACTGACCTTCTTCAGGCTTATAAATGTGCATAAAATTTCGTCTGCAAAGTACTAGTAGTACAAAGTAGTAGTGAGGTTGAAATCTCTTTTGTGCAAGTAGAAATATATCCTGGTCTTAAGGGTGTTAAACCTGTGAAAGTGACTTCTGTGTGGTGCTCCCAACTGACAGATCAGGTAGCTCTCCTGAGTAACTTTGTTTTGCCACAACGCAAAACCAAACTATCTTGAGAGTCATACTCCATTGGCACTCAAAGGTTTTTCCCTAGTTTTGTGCATGTGGCTGTTGACCCCCTACCTTCCATTCCACGCTGTCCTCTAGCCTGTATCGTATCTGATACTTTGCTTGGAACAGGAAGTCTTTGAGGGCAGGGGGAGTGGCCCAGCGGACAGTCAGCTGGTCTTCCAGGTCCCCAACACGACTCACCAGCACATTGTCAGGGGGGTCCGTGGTCACTGGACGAACAGGGAGTTAAACAGACACATTGTCAGGGGGGTCCGTGGTCACTGGACAAACAGGGAGTTAAACAGACACATTGTCAGGGGGGTCCGTGGTCACTGGACGAACAGGGAGTTAAACAGACACATTGTCAGGGGGGTCCGTGGTCACTGGACAGGGAGTTAAACAGACACATTGTCAGGGGGGTCCGTGGTCACCGGGTCCATGGTCTCCGTTTGGGCCCAGCTGGCCATTGGCTGGCCCAGACAACTAGGCGGGACTTCCCTCCTTCTTCTTCGTTGGTTTTTATTTTGACTCGAGCGGGGGTTGGATCCCGATCATAGACTGTAAAGGTAGCCCTCAGAACATACTCGACTTTATGGTATTTTTAAAAATAAATGGGACCATCATTTTCCAAAAAGAATATTATGACATGAGAAATTAGACTTTAAATTAGTGACTGGAAGCAGAAAGTATTCATGACCATGTTTATTAAGGTACTACAGTCTAGGTGAAGTTGGGCCCAAATACATGGACCTCTATGGAGCTTCTGGGTTTTTTGGGCCCAATGACAGCGCCACAACAGGCCATTATATGAACTTTCAGGAAGTCAGGATTTCCTACTGGCTTCAGACACTATTGGCTTCACTGCCCCCCTGGCCCAGAGTGTGTGTGTTTCTATGATTTTTTGTTAATTACGATGTGCTTTCTTATTTCCTATTAATCTTCTGATCTATAGTATGTTCTATAAGAGGCCATTGAGTTATTAATTTATGTTCATGATATGGCTGTGGTGAATGTTGAGAAACCCCGCCCAAGACTCACCTATCAGGTTAGACTGATTGAGTCCCTGCCTCTGATCTGCTCTGTCATAGCTATAGCGCCACTAGCTAGCCAGATAGGCGGTACAATGAGGTGTCAATAAACAAGGAAGGAAGAGAAGAATCAAAGCGACCAAATCGGTCAAACAAACCGTGGCTTCCGCGCCACAGGAGATATTCGCAGCGGCATGTATGGGTACTTATACTTCACATATTCAGAAACCCTCACACGAAAAAATGTCGTCAAAGAGCGCAGACAGGCGTTATCCATGTTGTTTATGTTTTATGAATGCCCTCGTACCAGGTGGCAGGATACTGATGCAACAGGACCCAATGCACTGGGTCTAACAAATGTCAGAAGCTTCAGTAGCATTGGGTTCTGCTTGGAGGGCTACACACTCAGGCATAGACTGGTTTGCATTTTGCTTTCTTTTGGACATTTGGGTTTAGATTATGAATAGTGCCAGGACACTAATTTATTTAGTGTAAACCTTTTGAGGCTGTGTTATTTTATTTTGTTTTGTTTAAGTGAATGTTTTGTTATTTGAAGCTTTATTTGCTTTGCTGTTTAATACATGTCAGCTAAACTTATTTGTTTTTTTAGTGATTTATTCTGAACTGATCCACCACATCCCTCATTTTTTGCTATAATTGGTGCTTCAATTATTTGTGTTGCAATGCAACCGTATACAGTATATTATATATACATATACAGAGCTGAGTCGGGTAAGCTAGCACCCTGTGAACTCTGAGAGCAAGCAAGAGAAGAATTCTCCTCCCAAATGTGCAGTGTATTGTACAGGGCAGACATCCTCTCTATGCAGACACTGTTATCATTCCACTTAAATAAAACATGGTCTCGATGATGAATGCCTCTTATGACTATCAGCCAAACACACTGTCTCGCTCATGTGCACTCAGGCTCGACATGTCCCTTTACTTAAATATATATATATATTTATATTAAGCTGTTCATTATAGATTAATATACACCATACGAGAGAGAGAGAGAGAGAGAGAGAGAATCATTTAACTGATCAGTGATTTATTAGTATTTTGTAAAGAAAATTTGTTTAATGGTGAATTCATTTTACTGTATATCCAAATCCATTCCTTTTTACTGAATAATTTCAACAAGCAAGTGGTGTGTAATGTATACAGTAATGAGGTTTTTATGTTCAAGTTAAATTGGGAATTGGGATTGGGAATATAAACTCTTGTTTTTCTGTGAGGCTTTCCCTCCATTTCAGTAAATAATGTATATGTGCTCTAGTAGTGTAAGTATTCTTTTCCTTTATTTCTTCCAAGGTGTAATACCTTCACAGGGATTAACACAATATAAATTCAGTCAGACAACTCACGGATAGATTTAACCTATTTATTCATTATAGAATACAATATATTATCTTGGCGTTCGGCTCTGCTGCATTTTCTCCCTGCTCGGCACAATCAAACACCATCATTAAACATTAAGAGCAGGGAGATAGATATACAATAACCCCCCCCCCCCCCCCGGGGAACATAAATAACAGAGCCCATCGGTGGTGCTGGGGTGGTAGGCATATTAACCCCTTGAGTATATGTATGCGC
Source organism: Protomyctophum parallelum (assembly GCF_964188405.1). Taxonomy (NCBI): domain Eukaryota; kingdom Metazoa; phylum Chordata; class Actinopteri; order Myctophiformes; family Myctophidae; genus Protomyctophum; species Protomyctophum parallelum. The sequence goes on from NC_139701.1 coordinate 39,474,495, forward strand.
CCTTGAGCACGGCATGAAACCCCTCGAGTATATCTGACTGAACTAACTCTGCAAGCTACGTATCATTTATATTTTTGTAAAATAAGTGTTAAATACCTGTAGCTCTATATTCTGATGATTTCTATTTACAGTGTTTGTTCAGTAACAGGGGTCTCCTCATCTCTCCAGCAAAAAATAAATGTTCAGAATCAGAACTCCAGTTGGTGAATGGTAATTGACTTCCAGATTAATTTTTTTAGGGGCACTAGCCCCTCCAATGCCCAGCTTTGTGTGTTTGTGCGAATACGGTAATAGCGATGATTTGATTGGCTGAGCACGGAATTTAGATGATTTGATTGGCTGAGCAAAGTACGTAATGAGGATAAAAATCACACTTATGTGAAGTGAGGGGCGCTCTTATCATCGTACATCATTATGACGTAACTTGTCTATTTGCTCAGACTCTATGACATAAAATTCTCGATTCATTGTCAATGGGAATTTAATGTTTGTGTGAAGTGAGGGGCGCTCTTAAGTTACCCATCATTGTCAATGGCATTTAATGTTTGTGTTGCGGATATTTTGTGGGGACAAAAGCTATAGGAGGGGCTGGCACCCCTCAAAAAGTGAGGACAGAAAAGTGAGGATTTTATATGATGATGTATGATGATAAATCCTACAAGTGTGATTTTGGTTTGTGATTTTAGTGTGCGTGTAAACACAAACTTTGTCCTAACACAAACATTAAATACCATTGATAATGAATGTAAAAAAGGTTGTCCAGTCCTCATTCTACCACCTTCGCAACATTTCCAAAATCAAACCCTTCCTCTCACGCCCGACTTAACTAAAGTTATCCACGCTTTCATCTACTCACGCCTCGACTACTGCAACTCCCTTTACTCATGTCTTTAAAAATAATCCATTCACCGACTACAATTGGTCCAGAACGCAGCAGCCCGCCTCTTAACAGGGGCAAGAAAGTTTGACCATATCACCCCTATCCTGGTCACCCTCCACTGGTTAGTAGTTACCAATCTCATTTAGAATTGACTTTAAGATTCTGCTCTTTACATTCAAGGCCACGACTGGCCTTGCTCCATCCTACATCTGGGACCTACTCGACCCCTATGAGCCTGAGCCCGCGAGCTGAGATCCTCAGGCAAGGCTCTACTTACCATAAGAACTGGTGTAAAAAAACTATAGGCGACCGGGCCATTGCAGTCTGTGCACCCTTACTGTGGAATGCCCTGCCCCTAGAAATCAGAATTGCCGACTTGGTTCCTCGTTTTAAATCACTCCTGAAGACCCATTTTTATAAAGCTGCTTTTAATCCTTTATAGTTGTGAATTATTATTATTAAAAGACTAATGATTGGCCAGAATGAGATTATGTATGATGACTTATGATAAGATCGCCCCTCACTTCACACGGGTGTGATTTTTTTAACACAAGAATAATCAGGTCAGTTCTGTGCGCTCCACTCCTCCCAGTCCTGTATGCTTTCTGCAGGGAGCACCGTTGTCCTCACTTCAAAGTGTTAAATAAAACATTGCTTTCCCACTGCAACAAAGCTCACAAAGAGACAGACAAGCGCCAGTTCATGGAGCTGATGGCAAGAAAGAGGGAGGGAGGCTGGGAATGAGTCACAAAAAAGCAACTTAGACCGCCATATGAAAATGTCTTGTAAAATTCCTTCCCGTTAGTGTTTGTTCTCTTTTTTTTGTGGCTTTTTCCTTTATTCTTTTTATATATTTTATGGAGGGACAGACAGTAGGCTGACAGGAAATTGGGGAGAGAGATGGGGGGTAGATATGCAGTAAGGGCCGTCGGGATCGGGAGTCGAACCCGTGGCACACTGCCAGACTGGATTACCAGCCACGGTGCCTGGACCACTGAGCCATGGCCCAGGCCATTAGTGTTTGTTCTAAAGAAATCCATTGTTCCCTTCATATCCACTGATCCTTGTTGTGCGCATGTTGAAGATCTTTATTTGTTCTATCAAATTCACCCTTAGGGGGGACAGGACATTGAGATGGAAGAATTCCACAGGTTATTGTTTAATTTATTGGGGATCTGAGGGTATAGGTTTGTGATGCAACCCCCCGCACACACCACAACCCCCATCCTCTTGCACCCGCTTCTGTAAAAAACATGAAACCGTTGCGTTGTACATAGGATTTATAGCCAAGGCTAATTTGCAACCCCAGTCCCTGGTTACTTGGTTAGGCCTTTCTAAGTTTCTATACAATTATGATCTACCTGTACTAAAAACAATCGTTTACAAATAAATAATACATGCAAATGCATCTAATCTAATAATAATATACTATACTAATAATATTTTACAACAATTACAATACCCATTCCATTGACCTATAAAACAAAAGTAAACATAATCACTCAGGTAACCAATCAGACACTATACATGTGAGCATAGTTGATGCTCACATCAACCATAGTTTGAATCCTCTATAGAACACATTTCCATCCGTCTCTAGTTTTAGACCTGTAGGCAAGGAGTCGATGACTCCACCATCTTCACACCAATAACATCATCAAATGGGCCTGAGGTGGCTGCGTCCCTGAACAAAGATCTGGAGAACATTCGGAAGTGGGCTGATGCCTGGAAGGTCACTTTCGAGCCCAGCAACTGCAAGGCCATAATCCTGTCCAGAAAGAGGAATCCATCTCGACCGGATCTTTTCTTTGGCACCACCAAGATCACGCTCAGCGAGCAGCTGGAGGTTTTGGGTCTTTGCATAGACGGCAAACTTACGTGGACCAGACATCTGTCCAACATCTGCAGACGCGCTGGACAACGTCTTGGAGCACTTTCGCAAGCTGGCCAACAAGCTTGATGCTAAAGGCAGGGCCAACATCTACAAAACCCTCCCAGCCTGGATGACGCCTCTCTGACCACTCTCAGGCAGTTAGACCTCATCCAAAAGAAGGCCTTCAAAATCATTGGGGTAGATGAGGACCTTGCCCTACAGCAGTACGCCATCAGCAAGCTGAGTCATTGCCGAAACAGTTGCAGCAACAACTGTTCTCTACAAGATGCACACTCAACTGTCCAGTGGACCTCAAAGCACTACTACCTCAAGCTCACACCTCAGGTCGAATCACCCGGAGAGTACTACCAATAGTCCAGGCAAAATAGCGTTTCACGAGAAAGTAATTGTAACAAAAGATTTTTCTTCACAGACCATTTCTATGAGGTCACCAGAACAACATACTAAAAGTCCCAAGAAATCCCAGTTGGGGAAATATGTTTAATTGCATTAATCCAAGTATACAAGCAACGCCCTGGAAATCCCCAAGTCAAACACCAAATGCCTTGATAGGAGCTTTCTCCACTCTGCTATAAGGACATGGAACAGCCTTCCCCATGTGGTTGTTGGAGACATTGGGGTCGATTTAGGACTTCTATGTTACTTACTTCTATATTACTAATCTAATTACAGTATTATGATCTGGGGGCGTGTAGTATGTCATATTGCAATTTTGGGCATGTTAAGAAGCGCTTTTGACACCCCGCGGAGTGCGCAAAACGGCCTTGAATTAGTCATGGGTGTGTTTAAGGCGTGTTTGAGACGTACCCAATCAACATGTCCGTACTATTCTCTTTACCAGTCAGCTGATGTCACATACGGAATGCGCACTTTGGGGGTCGTGGTATGACATTTCTTCAGGCTGGCACCATAGAAGACATGACATGCCTTTGTCACATTTGGGTTAATTATTCCTATTGCACTGCATGCTGTCACCTTTATGCCTCAAAAGAACAGACCCACCTTTCAGATCGGAATGGAATTGCGAGTAGATAGCAGCATATTGGCAAATTGCCAATCCATGCGTAATTAATTAATTCGATAACGATAGAACCATGTACCATACAGCGAATGAAAGCAAGATTCATAAGGAATATGGAGATTTTTACATTTAATAAAACGGTTGAGAAATGAGAGAACCATGAGTGTTTATAGGCTAATATCAACGTTTTTTTATGAAAGACCAAACGGGCTGTGAACTTGAAGAGCTCAATCACCATCCCGACACGGAAGAAATATAGCCTAGTGCATGCATGTATATGCACTGTTGCACTTGCACACAGTAGCCTACACACGCTCTTTATTTGTTTCTATTGAAAAACACCAGTAAAATAACGTTTATTATATTTTATTTCATTCAAGTCACGACGAAGGAATGAGTTGAATGCGTGCTGCGTAATGCTGTGGCCCCGATGGTATGGTCTTCGCTGAGTTCGCTCGTAGCATTTTATTGAAGAAGACTTGAATCGGGTGTGATACAGCATATGAAAGCACATTTCCCACGGATTATGGAGATGTTTTTATTTATTTTTAAGGTTGAGAAATGAAAGAATTATGGCCGTTTCTAATCTCAATTTTTTTTTTTTAAAGACGCAAAACTGCCATGTCTCATAGAAACAAGTAAATATGTCTATAAAAATAAGCGCATATAACAGGGGTCTGTAACCTATTTTAAATGAAGTGCCATGTTTTTATTTTCTAAATAGTGAGTCTGCCATATCCAGATTAATTTGAATGACACCACATTAAAATAAAAAAACATATTTTGATTGTCCACAAATATAAAGTTCTTCCTTCTTTTTAAATATGTTCTTGCACATTGTTATAATGATCATTATATATCCCCCTGCAGTCAGAGTTCATAGTTTTAATGAATGAATGTGATGCATTGTGAGCTGGTATAGATCTGCTATTTTCAAAAGTAATCTTTTTATTTAATTTTTGGATTAGCTGTCCTTAGTTGGGCAAATGCATTCATCTGGGGATCCTTGACATGGGAATGTGCTGTGTGACGATCACTGGTTTAAACAACATTAGGAGAAAAGCCCAAATAACCACTTTAGAAACAAGAAAAGCAACCACACAAAGCAACTTTACAGAAAAATAAGCCGCTTATAATAAACAGACATGGCAACACTCTACCAGCCTTCCAGAGCCGCTCAAGTGTCAAATCAAACAGTGCTTTTTGCGTTTATGAGGTGGTCAGACCCACGTCTAATCGTTATGCGCTGAGTGTCTTTAGGTCAAGGGGCTTAATAGCAAATTGCGCAAAGCGAGAATAATTAACATATGGACACTCCCACAATGCTAAAATATTCAGGGACGCGGTATGCCAAATGTGTGTGCGTTCAACACGGGCCGAGTGCGTTCAACACGGGCCGATATGCCTTTCATAATACGAATGTGCGCAGAGCGAGGCCAATTTATGTATCACGACCTGGTAAACTGCACCTTCAAAATCGACCTGATTACATCTAGCAGTGTTCACGCCTTCAAGAAGAGGCTGAACAAACACCTCCTCAGTATGTGACTTTAATCCCACAAAGCTCAAGGACTGTCATTCATCCAACATTCAGTTTAGACATGACTGAGTAGCTGCAGATCATTGATACTGGCTCTTTGAATGTATTTTTAGCCTGTATCTGCTTAAGCTTAATAAAAAAAAAAGGTTTGCCCACGGCCTTTACAGACTGGCAGACTGTCCGAAAGAATTGTTACACCTAGGAACAATACAGTTACCACCACTTGTTGAGGCTCGTGTAGTTGCTCTACCAGAGCTTGGAAGACTATCAACCAGTCCAGAGAACAAAGATGAAACATGTAAACATTTAAAAAACAATTTGATGGTAGAGAAAACCACAACATTTTCAAACGTGAAAACGTTGTGGGTTTTTTTAGGTGCCATCTCATCGGTTTTTGATCCATGATTTGCTATCAACCCATAATCACCAGTAGGTTACTTATCAAGACCTCTACTGGAGCCTACTGCCTGCGATTAGGAAAAGCATAAGTGAAATTACTGCCACCGAAGTGAAAACATTGTGAAACTGCGCTATACAACAACTTCACTTTATATTTACTTACGTGGCCGTTTAAGACTGACGTGAGGTTTAGAATTAGGGCTTTGATTTAATTTTACTTTATTTAGCACAGTATAAAAATAATACAAAAGGGAAAATACGTAGAAAATAAAAAAGGAAAGTGCTATGAGGAGGCAATTAAGCCCAAATGGCTTATTTGAGGCCTCAACCTGTGTACAACAAAGCATTTAAAAAAATGATTTGAAAGCAATATACATATTATTTACAAAAAGGTCTAGAACATGATTGAAAAGACACTTGATTGTTAGATAACATGATTATCGAGACAGTATTGTCAACATAGTTGCCATATCAGCTTCTATATTTTTGTAAATAAAATGATCTGATTAATCAGCACATACTTATACATAATTACACATCATTTGTCGTATAGTGTAGTACTCTGTATTTGATGGAAAACTGACTGACTGGTACGATAAAGAGAGTATGAAGATGAGTCGCCTATCTAGTGTTGTGTTTGTGTATTTGAGAATTTGTTTGAAAGTAATTAGTAAAAGGTTTGGGAATAGAGTTGGGGGTATGTTTGAGTGTTGATCTGGAAGACAGTAAGTAAGGATTAGGGTTAATAATAGGGTTAGTAGTCGGACAACGCGACCAATGCCAACACAACAACAACAACGTCTCCGCTCCAGTAGAGCCTACTGGCTCCATTGCATGGTCTTGATAAGTAACCTACCGGTTGATATGGGTTGATTGACATTCAAATCCACTACCTCTTACTCTTGATAAATGTGGGCTGATAAATTGTAGCATTCAGTGGAGTTTATGACAATAGGGGGTTGATTTAGGACTTCTATTTTACTTACTTCTATATTACTAATCTAATTACAGTATTATGATCTGGGGGCGTGTGTATGTCATATTGCAATTTTGGGCATGTTAAGAAGCGCTTTTGACACCCCGCGGAGTGCGCAAAACGGCCTTGAATTAGTCATGGGTGTGTTTAAGGCGTGTTTGAGACGTACCCAATCAACATGTCCGTACTATTCTATTTACCAGTCAGCTGATGTCACATACGGAATGCGCACTTTGGGGATCGTGGTATTACATTTCTTCAGGCTGGCACCATAGAAGACATGACATGACTTTGTCACATTTGGGTTAATTATTCCTATTGCACTGCATGCTATCACCTTTATGCCTCAAAAGAACAGACCCACCTATACCTTTCAGATCGGAATGGAACTGCGAGTAGATAGCAGCATATCTATATATATCTATATATATATATCTATATATATATAGAACCATGTACCATACAGCGAATGAAAGCAAGATTCCTAAGGAATATGGAGATTTTTACATTTAATAAAACGGTTGAGAAATGAGAGAACCATGAGTGTTTATAGGCTAATATCAACGTTTTTTTATGAAAGACAAACGGGCTGTGAACTTGAAGAGCTCAATCACCATCCCGACACGGAAGAAATATAGCCTAGTGCATGCATGTATATGCACTGTTGCACTTGCACACAGTAGCCTACACACGCTCTTTATTTGTTTCTATTGAAAAACACCAGTAAAATAACGTTTATTATATTTTATTTCATTCAAGTCACGACGAAGGAATGAGTTGAATGCGTGCTGCGTAATGCTGTGGCCCCGATGGTATATGGTCTTCGCTGAGTTCGCTCGTAGCATTTTATTGAAGAAGACTTGTCGGGTGTGATACAGCATATGAAAGCAGACTTCCCACGGATTATGGAGATGTTTTTATTTATTTTTAAGGTTGAGAAATGAAAGAATTATGGCCGTTTCTAATCTCAATATTTTAACAAAGAAAAGACGCAAAACGAGGCTGTTGCCATGTCTCATAGAAACAAGTAAATAGGTCTATAAAAATAAGCGCATATAACAGGGGTCTGTAACCTATTTTAAATGAAGTGTCATGTTTTTATTTTCTAGATAGTGAGTCTGCCATATCCAGATTAATTTTAATGACACCACATTAAAATAAAAAAACATATTTTGATTGTCCAAGCATTTATTGATAAATGCTTTTATGTGATGTATTCCCATGCTTTTGTTCTTGCTTAAATGTAAGTCGCTCTGGATTAAGAGCGTCTGCTAAATGCCTAAATTGTAAATTGTAAATTGTAAATTGTCCACAAGTTCTTCCTTCTTTTTAAATATGTTCTTGCACATTGTTATAATGATCATTATATATATCCCCCTGCAGTCAGAGTTCATAGTTTTAATGAATGAATGTGATACATTGTGAGCTGGTATAGATCTGCTATTTTCAAAAGTAATCTTGGAAAAAAATAATAATAATTTTAATAATTTTTGGATTAGCCGTCCTTAGTTGGGCAAATGCATTCATCTGGGGATCCTTGACATGGGAATGTGCTGTGTGAGGATCACTGGTTTAAACAACATTAGGAGAAAAGCCCAAATAACCACTTTAGAAACAAGAAAAGCAACCACAAATAGTACAACTACCAATATTTACAAGCAACTTTACAGAAAAAGAAGCCGCTTATAATAAACAGACATGGCAACACTCTAGCAGCCTCACAGAGCCGCTCAAGTGTCAAATCAAACAGTGCTTTTTGCGTTTATGAGGTGGTCAGACCCACGTCTAATCGTTATGCGCTGAGTGTCTTTAGGTCAAGGGGCTTAATAGCAAATTGCGCAAAGCGAAAATAATTAACATATGGACACTCCCACAATGCTAAAATATTCAGCAACGCGGTAAGCCATAATGTGTGTGCGTTCAACACGGGCCAGTGCGTTCAACACGGGCCGATATGCCTTTCATAATACGAATGTGCGCAGAGCGAGGCCAATTTATGTATTTCCATTGGTAAAACGCACCTTCAAAATCTACCCATAGGTATCAAGGCTAGAGAGGCCTTATAGGCCTCATAAGGACCTTATGTTAAAACACCTTTTATGTTTCAAACATCAGCTCATTTCTTATCATGAAACTGATGTGAAGTGATTTGCCAAGCGTCTGATGTGCAGCTATCTTTTACAACAATTTAGTTTGACTTTAAAGGTATATTCAGTGATTTCACTCAAAAAACCGTAGGTTTCGTTTTTGGCTGGGACCTAAGCCTTTCATCCAATCAGGATAGAGAGCCAAAAACGAAACCTAAGGTTTTTTGACCCCCAGGGGTTAACTGGGGACAGGGGGGAACTCCTTATATGGTCAGCACACTCTATAGTAGAGAGGATTATCACAACAAAACAAAAAAATAAGTGATATTTGAATTAAGTGAAATCACTGAATATACCTTTAAGTTTCAGCCAGAAGTTGAACCCATTACACAGTTATAGGGGATGTGTGGATGGATGGGGAACACCATAAAACCCCACTTTGCACAGGGAAGTATGTTAGCCAATAGCCATATGCAGGAGATCTGGACAGCAAAAAGATAACAAGAAGGAATACAGCATATGAGTGAAACCAGGAGAGAGGAGAAACTAAATGAGAGCATAAGAGGAGAGGAGAAAGGAGAAATGAGAAGAGCAAAGTGAGAGAAGTAACTTAAGGATACGTTGTCTGTTTCTAGTTGTGACCAGACTGAATGACTCACCTACATCCAGGATGTCCAAGGTGATGATGTCAGAGTTGGCTGAGCCCAGCTGATTGTCTGCCTCCACCCAGAGCTCATACGGGGTGAAGAGGGCGAGGTCGCGAGGGATGTAGCAGGAATATGGCTGGTGCACGCTGGTGTAGTCCTCGCATTCCTTCTCCTGTCCATACCATCTGGCCCAAGACACAACAGAGACTAGAACCACGTATACCGTTGACAAAGACCGTAAACATTTTGACAGTTCCTCAAGCATTTCGGCTTTCTTTGACAGCACAGTGGAGGGAGACAGGAAAGAGAGGCTGCATGACATGCAACACATGGCCCAGTGTTGGACTCAACTCGGGAATCGGGATGTTGCTGTTATGTTTTCACTGGTTGGGCCACACGGAGTCATAGCACAAAAGCAATACATTTAAGAAATAATTACAGACTCTGTAAACGGATTTACACCTCCATAAACATTACAACTCCATAAACGGACGCGCCCGTCCCTACCTACAGGAACTAATGCAACACACCCTCCACCCGCACCCTCAGATCTGCAAACAAATTCCTGCTCCAGGTTCCTGACACCAATCTGCGCACCATGGGGGACCAGGCATTTTGCTCGGCAGCACCGCGCCTGTGGAACAGCATCCCCGTGGACTTGAGAGTGCCCCAGACTATTGACTCTTTTAAAACAGGCCTGAAAACGTTCCAGTTTCGGAAGGCTTTCTCGTGTTAAATTGTTGTCGTTTTTGCACTTGATTCTTTTTATTTTCGATAACCCTGTTTTAACCTTCTGTGATTGATTATATGTTTTAACTTTTAACCATGAGATTCCCTGTGAATGAAAAGTGCAATACAAATAAAATTCATCTGTGGTGAGAATCGCCATAACGGAGTAGTAATGTAAGGTATTGTATGTGTTACAGGTCAATAGGAAATGGAAAAAATACCATGTGTTCCAAAGTCTAACGGATCCAATGTGTGTTATTATTTAGTCAGTTCTTGTTAATAGTTCTCATCATTTGGGCATGTCATATGAAATCTTTCCAAAAACTTAAAAAGATAATTAAATAAAATTAAATAAAACTTTCAGAAAATTGCAAGATATTGCAAATATATATTCATTTTAACAATAGTCCAATTTGCTGATCTACAAGCTCACAATGCATTGATGCAATGTGAGCTTGCACGAATAAGGATGCTAAGGTTCAAGTGGTTTATGTGGCCTAGCTATTTTACTACTTTTGGGCGACAATGTCCTACAACAAAGTATTAAATAGGGTATTAATTTATATGAAATATGGAGTAACAACCTTTCTGCCCGACATCGAAGATGTACTGTATATGGTTGCTGTCGGGCAGAAACCACTCCATATTCTACAGCGCCACACAAATGCATCAAAAGGAGCAGATCTGCAAGCTCGAAACATGGCGCGAAGCGATGCAGCTTCAAGCTTGTCGATCTGCTACTTTTGCTGCTTTGGAATTTGAATTCTGAAAAGTAACATGTCTTGGACATACAGGTATGAGGTCTCCACCTGACAGAGACAATACACAGTCACTGGGCTGTATTTTACGTGTCTTAAGTACCAGGTCTTATTCCCTAACTTGAGTAAACTAAAGAACTGGAGGCGTGATCAATGCTCTTTGGCCACTCAGAATAGCCAAATGGCATTGATCACGCCTCCAGGTCTTTAGTTTACTCAAGTTAGGGAATAAGACCTGGTACTTAAGAAACGCAAAATACAGCCCTTCTCTAATCTACCTGAATGGTGAAAGTGGTGTTGTCTTAGGTGATCACCTTGTGAGCTGCAGCAGGTCTGGGGGTCTCACCTCAATTTGTACTTGAGGGTGTATTTGGTTCTGATGAAGGTTTCACCCTGCCCCCCAGGGCTCCACTTGCAGCTCAAGTCCTTGGTGTTTCGGGACCAGCAGCTGAGGTTGACCGGCTTCTCCGGAGGCACTGTGCAACAGGCAGAAATGGAAGAGAATGTCTGAACCTAAATCATTACAAAGCTATACGGGATAATAGAGTTATTATATTCTATTATATTCCATTCCATTCTCTGTTTTGTTTTGTTTAATCTCATTCTCATTCAGTTGTCCTATTCTGTTCCACTCTATTCTGCTATTTATTTTGTGTCTCAAACAGCTCTGTTTTGTTCTGCTTTGTTTCATTCAGTTCTGCACTCTACTCAAATCTCTCAGTTTCTTTCATTTTGCTACCATCATTTCTGGGTTATGGAATGGAATGACCTTTCTTTTTGTAATTCTTTTGACCCTCTAATAATTCGATTTCAAATGACACAGACATCTTTTGGCCTTTATTTTTGTATTTAAAACAGAATCCATTTTAAGAGGTCAACCATGGTTTCCATCCTTTCATGTAAAACATTCCTTCCATCAAGTAAGCCAACACTAAGATATAGAAGATTAGGGTAGTCATATAAAAGGATTTAAAGGCATTGCAACCAGAAGGCAGATCATAATCAAAAGGGCTTTTATGCAACAAAACCCTATGAAAAGATTGCATTTGTGAGCCTTACAGCATTCTATCAATTCAAATGAACAATAACATGTGTTTGCCTTGTTGCCTTGCAGCACTACAGTACAATTATTTACAATACAGTACATTTAATCTCAAACAGTCATGTTTACAGGTAGCTCATTGACTACGACTCATGGTGTACTTAACATGAATACTGGACTACTCGCCCCGGTGCTTGCCCGTTTTTCCTCCCGGAATTTTCCCCAGTGAGGGGGATAACTTTGTAATATGTTATTGGCTGTTTGTATTCTTTTTGGAAAAATATAAAAAGATACTCCTGTGGAAAGGCTATATTATTTGACTTATATTGAACCTATAAACAATTTAGTATTAGTTAGTATATGTAAGGTTTTGCCCCCTCAAATGGTACCTCGTCAGATAATCCCCACATATCCTACAACAACTTTTGTGAACAGACTTCACTGTAGTAGCTTTTCATAAATTATATTTGTACTTAGGCTGTTCTGCTGTCATGAAAGTTTATAGTTAGAGAAATTCAAAGTCCAGCCGTCTGCTGTCCAGCCTCTCCCACCCCTCACTGGGGAAAATTCTGGGAGGAAAACAGAAACGGGGCGAGTAGACTTGTTACCCTTAACATTACTGCCGAGTCGCAGACAGTTTTTGAGGTCATAGGTTTATTTTATATCTGAGGTAGCCTTTGGATTTAATTCATTTCAGTATGGTATGAAAACCAACTTAGAGATTTGAAACTTGCTTGAGACAAGTCCTTCAAGTTTGCATGTGTGCATGTGTTCTCATATATCCACAAATGTCACAAAGGTAGGCTATAAATCATACTGTAATTTCCATATGGTATTTTAAAACGGAATAATGTGTCTGTTATTGCTTATAAGGGTGAGTGTTACAGACCAACCTACACCTTAGAATGCACTCCAAAAGCTTGCTGTGAAACGTACAACTTAGTAACAGGCTCAGCCACATACTTATAAAGCTTCATAATTATGAAAATCAGAGAGAGGCTCCAACTCTATTAGGCATTCATGAGTCATGCAAGTACCTGCACATGCATACAGTATATCGTCTTTGTCGGGTGGAAACCTCATACTGTATGTCCAACACTGTTACTTTTCAGGATCCAAATTCATTCAAAATCTAAAAGAATAAAAGTAGCAGATCGACAAGCTCAATGACGAAGTAGGAAGTTCATTTAAGAAAAAACACAAAAAGTTTGAATATGGAGATAGGAGGTTTCTGCCCCAACAGCGACTATATACAGTTCTATACTGTACGTACAGCAGAGAGAGCCTCTGTATAGCGAGCACTTACGGCCCACATAGAGACAGGAGCCGGCCAGGACGTGACCATCTCCTCCGTGGCAGACCAGGTTGTCTCCGGACTGCTGCTGGGAGCCGTTGAGGCGGTGAAGGGTGACACTCACGGCGCGGGGGCTCACCGCCCCATAGGTGCTGCTGGCCAAGCGTCTGCCGTTCAGGGTCCAGTACAGCTTGTTTATGTGGAGGCCCGCTATCTCGGCACTCACCGTGCATGTAGCCGTCAGACTGGAACCAATATGAACTGCGGGGTCCTGGGGGAAGATTACCGCCACCTCTGGGTGTTGAGATATGGAGACACAAAGCCCTAACACACACACACACACACACACCACACACTCATGGATACACACAGACACAAACACAGACAAACACACCAACACAGACAATCACAAAGACAGACACATGTACACACAAACATGCACAATTTGAGGCAGTTAATATTCTAGGCATTTATCGTATTCAGAATCACTTACAGTGTAGTAGATTGTTATACAATAAGCATGTACAGTATACAGGAGAAGGACTCTGATCTGTTTCTTTGTTGCTTGATTAGTTTCAGTCTTTGCGAACAGACCCATTTCCTGGTGAAGCATGAGATGCAATTACCACGGTTTTGCAGAGCCATCTATTGAGTCTGGTTGTCGCATTGGGATTTTGAGAAGTCCCTTTATGAAAGCTTTGTGTTTGCAGAGAACAGTGAACACATGATGTAACTTTTGGGCTACAATGCATTAGTGCAGGAGCACAGAAAAGATTTATGACCCAATGATGAACTGAATTTATGGTCCCCGGGTAGGACCACTTAAAAAAAGGTCACCCTAGTCAGGGACTTGAATGTTTTTCCATGCTGCTACCCCTCTTGCACTTGTTTCAGAGCCTGTATTGTGATTGATGCCTTGCCTATATGAAATGCTCTGAGGAGCAGTGCTGTGTCCGAATGTTACCACTGGGTGCCTTCGGGGAGATTCAGGAGATAATGTGTTATTAACTGTGTTCTAGGTGGGCGGTGGACAAGCTTTCTAACATATGTGCCAATATGTTGCTTCCTGCTTCACTGGACTTATGACTTATGTGGATATTATGTACTGAGAGAGATGATAATGCCATGGTATTCCATCCCCTCAGGCAGAACCCAGGACTCAGGGAATGCAAGTCTCAGTTATAGCCTATAGTTTTGTACTGGTGTCATGCTCAGTAAATATCAGATCTACAACCTCACAAAGCCTCACAATGTTACACGTTGTGAGCTTGTATATCTGCTATTTGCTATTTCATGCAACAGCAGTGCAGTATAAGTATTTTGTAAAGTGAAAAACTGTAAATTGAGCATAATCCACATACTGTACATATTCTATGGTTCATTCAAAACATACTTATATGTAAGTAACTATATGACTTTGCTCTACCTTTATAATGCAGTAGCCTATACTTCTCTGAATCAGCAAAACATTAGCCCTAATGCCTAATGCATATCCTGTAGTGTACACTGTACACCATTAGCATACTGTATGTCGGATAAAGCATGTTTGCATTTCATGCAAAGGTCTGATACGTTGACGGTTGATTTATCGCAATTTATCTAATTAAATGCTTAATCTCCATCTCTAATTGGCCTTGTTGTCAATTTGATCCAGTTAGTCAATAACGCCTACTAATCACAGCCATATGACTGTGGTGTCATTCAATTTACTACATTAAGGTTTACATTATTAAACAATGGCTCACGGGTTTGCAGGAAATTTGCATAATTAGTTTTCAGTGTTTTGTAGCCTAAATATGATATAATCCATATTATGATAAAAGGGCAAATTGTAACAGGCTGCTTCAGTATCTGACAATGTGTTGACTAATGGGCTAGCGCGCGCCTCCCATCTAGTGCTCAGCATTCAGCCGACAGAAACATCTAGCTCACTGCTCACAGCATTCAGCCGACAGAAACGTGTCTGTCGGCTTCCACGCAGAACAAATCTTTTAAGTGTTGTACTTACGTGTCGAGGTGAACAACACATGTGGAACAAGGAGGATGAGAAACAGCAAGGATATCATTGTCGTGCACAGTATTTTGGCTTTTTTTCTGCAATTTTTTCTCCCTGCTCTTGTCCTTTTTTCCCCCCCAAGTTCGAGCTCCAAAAAGACGTGAGACTGAGGCAAAGTTGGAAGGCTAGGTTGCGCAGCAGGACTCTCCAATAACGTTGAGGCAATGAGCTCTATACTTTCAGATCCAGTGGCAGTGTTGGAACTCCCTCAGGAAGTCAAACGGCCAAGTTCACTGCGGTGGCATGAAGGTACATCACACACAGGGTCTGCTTTTTACTCAACTGTGGCTCTGCTTGGTGCACGCCTCAACAGCTAAAACATCCAAGTTGATACTTTATGCTCCTCCCTTGTCTTCTTCCCACACAGTCATAAGTCATTATTGCTCTCAAAATGTGTCCCCTCCCAGCCTATAGCCCCCCACCCCAGCTAAAACTAATAAACTGAACTAAAATAGTAAAATTAGAAAAGAGCCATGCCCTACGTATAGCCTACTAAATTACTAATAATCTCGCACATTCTTTTCTGCTGTGGTCCTGTGGAGTAAATTTACAATCTATTTTATAGTTTATTTCCACGATGATACTGATAGTTATTGTTAGGCAGGTTTGTCATGTGCTGTTTTAGTTCTGACCACCCAAGGAGGAAGAATAAATTCAGGCTAGATTATAGTGCCTTTTCAGATAGGTTTATGAATATGATTCTTGTTGACAGGCAGAAACACATTTTGGCCGTTCTTTTATCCATAGTTAGACAACTTAGACAAAATCCAAATCGGTTCATTTTGACATTTTGTAGGCCTGGGCTACGTATTTTTTCATCACCCAACCTGTAATCCAAACTGATCTTTAAATGCAAGGGGAAATGGATCATACATTGATTCTGAATGAACGATCAATCAATAAACATAGTTCAAATAAATTGCCCAGCATTCTATTATTGCTGAACATCTGCCACCGCAGCCTGCTTTATATTAGCCATGTTTGTACATTTGTATTAATAATAAAGTAAATAGCCAAAAGCAATCATCAGTGCATATATTATCATCATATTATAGGCTACACTGCTGCAGTGAGTGAGTCCATCTGTGTGGTGGGGGGGCGCGCAGCAGCAGCTAGCGTGCGTGATGATGCTCCGATGACGACACGACGAGCACGGACAGAGCAGAAGAAGATTACCGAAGCAGATAGCCGTCCATCGGGGTTGAGGCAGCAGCACCATCCCTCCATCCATCCATCCATCCGGCCAGCACAGCACCACCTCCGCAAAGGGAGCCAGCGTTTTGGCGGAATCCAGAGTGGTGATTCCGATCCCATCCGGCATTGAAATGCTCCGTTCCGGAGGCTTCTGTGCGCTGGCGTCGCTGGTGCTTGCGGGGCTTGCTGCGGCATCCTCAGATCTGTTTGACAACCAACTGGGCGACATCAATTACTGCAAAAAGCAATGCCAGCTCATCATCAAAAACAAAAGCCCTGCTAAAGTAAGTTACCCTGCCTGGGCTGGGCTGGGGACTGGATGAGGCTTTGTGCTGTAGGCTATAGCCGAGGCTGTTCCGCAGAGCAGTAGCCGGTACATTGTCAAAGCTGACAGTCCTGCTACCGCCCGACGTTTCGGTTTCAGTGGCTATAGGACGAAATGTAGGCTAATATACAATATTAGGCTGCATGCTATATTGACATGGCAAGTCTATTAATATGAAATTGATACTATGAATGTGTTTGGGTTAGTGCGTAACCCGACTGGTCACCCATGCGCTAATAACGCTCCGATTTTTCGCTGCGTCTTTGTGGACATCATGACGCTATTGTGCACAATTCGGCCGATATAAAATATAAATACTTCTATACACTTCACTGTCTCGTTATTTTACCAAATGTTCTTCCCAAACTCGACATGCATTAGCCTTCCTATAAAATAAAGCTTTTATAGCTAAACGTGTAAGGTGCAATTATCCACAAGGGCCCGCACCTGGGCTTGTAGTACAGGCTTTATGCATGCAGCTCCGACGGGACATGTTGGCGTCATGCCTTTAAAGAGGGCTAAATAAATAATTTGATTGGGCTATTGCCTATTAGTCTATAAATAAATTGAAATACTGGGTGCAAGTTGTACAAGTTAACTCATATAGACTGGGATGGAGGCATGCATGAGGGAGATGAGGAGCTTGCTTGGCTCATAGCTGACCAGATCTCTTCAGTATTTCTGTCAGTTCATGATCGGCTGTGTTCAGGTGTGGTTGTGTTCACACATCATTCAGGGCATGCAGCGCGTGAAGAGCACAGCAGCACAACTGCAAAATGGATTAGGCCTGGCCGCCTGGGGCTGGGCTGGCTACAGCAAAGCACAACAACTCCGCAGAATTACCGTCAACAATTATTGCTGGCGTTGCTATTATGCCTATAAATGAGTGACTTGTGCGTTATCACTCTGTGTATAGGCTAGGTTTAAGGGACAATAATGGGACAATAATAATCTAGCTGTTTGCGTAAACAATTTACCATGAATACATAGGGGCATTCATTGTGTGAAAGGTCGGGTCGATGTGAGTCCTTCCAGACTACATTATTGAAGAAACGCAAACGATGTCAGACATGCTTGACACTAACTAATATAGAATCTTTTTGTCTCTTCTTTCACAATTAAGAAGGCGCTGTTCTGTTATTTTGCACTGGCCAGCCAGGCCAGGGAAAGCAGCCAACGACAAGTGGAAGTTAGACTATGCACGAGTTGGTAGAAATAGACAAATTGCCTTGTGTTCATCTTGCAGCCAGACTGTGGCCTACTTTTTTAGCTCAGAATTTACAGTTTATGCCAAGCTTTTAATGGGACTGCCAGGTGTTACATTGATATGTCACGTTTTGTTATTACATAGTTCTTGTGTACTACTTAAGAGCCTACAGTATGTCACTTTGCATAACATGCATGACAATATCTGCACTGCTGCTATGCTCACACATCTTTATCGTCTTACCTTATACCGCACCTTATGTCGACCTCAGGTAGGCTACTTTTACCGCACTGGATAGATCAGGTGTCAGATGTGTAGCTAATAGCTATATAATTTTCTTCTTCTATCCTTTCTGGAAATAACAAAAACGATGACGCTTGCACAAAAATGAATTTAACCCACTGTTTTACACCAAACCTGTGATGTGACTAATGAGACTAATTCTGCCCACCCCAGGACTCCATAATGAATGCGTGTCATCGTGGCTGCCGTCTCTACTCCATTTGCCAGTTTGTCAATGGCGATGCTGGCTTCAACACCAGCCGAGAGGAGTGTCAGGGAGGTAAGACTTTACATCTGTCTGTTTATCACACTGTCTGTCTGTCTCTGTTTGTCTTTCTGTCTGTCATCACATCAGAAATATAGAAAAAAAAAAAAAAGGAAAACAAAGGAATGGAAACCAACTCTTCCTGAGCCATGTGGCCCATAGGTCATTAAGGTCAGGAGTCTATCTCCAGTTTTGGTAGCATGATGAGGCTTGATATACAGGTACACAAGTACACCCCCTGAACATGCCACTAGTATGTCACAGGGATTTACCCCAGATCCAAACCCTTGATGCTGAGTGCCAAGCAGGGAGGGATTGATTCCCATGTGGTTAGTCGTTGGTAGTATAACCAGGCCATGCTGCAGGGATTGAACAACCTCCCAATCGCAGGGCAGACACTCTAACCACAAGGCCACTGAGCTGAGATGAAATACAGTATATAAATCAGTCACTTGAGGCAGATACATGACGGCTCTTTTGTTTTTGTACATATATCATACACTAACAACCTGCACCTTAATTTCTACTCTTTGTTACCCAAATAAAGACACATATCTCTCTATCCTTCTCAACATTTGTCTTTTTGAGCTATGTGTGTCCCTGGGTCCCAGGGTCCCTGGCTTTCCTTTATACTCCTTCCCTCTTTCATACCACTTCTTTCATGCACCAAACACACATGTCTCTCTCTCTACCCCATCTCTCTCCACCTCTCTGTGCTTACATTGTGCAATTGTTCCTGTATTATATTTTTTAGCACTGTTTTATTTGTATTTCTACACTTTATTCATAGATATTGTAGCTAATTTGTGTATTCTGCAATGTCGACGAGTTTAAAGGGGTATTTGACTTTCAAATAAAATAAACATATACTTTCTTCATGTTCATTCATTTTATTTATTCTCTCTCTCTCTCTCTCTCTCTCTCTCTCTCTCTCCCTCCCTCTGTCTATGTGTAACTGCCTCTCAGCCTGCCAGGAGGCATACGTTAAGCTCTTGGAGCAGGATGCCTGCAGCACTGGCTGTGCCAGCCAGCCTTCTGAACCTGAGATCAAGAGGAGGAAGGTGAGAATGGCTCTGCCCCATGTCAACCACAGCCATGTTGTAGTTGTTGTTGTTGGATGTGATACCAATATGTGGACGCCCACACCAGTGAGCAAACATGCAGGCACACAGCCTCGTGCACCAACACAAACAGTATACTAGTATACTAGTATGCATGCACGCACGCACGCGCACGCACGCACACACACACACACACACACACACACACACACACACACACACACACACACACACACACACACACACACACACACATGCAATGATTTTGTTTATGTCCACATATGATCAAAAACTAGTCCATACATACATCATACATGGTGGGTGGGTAAACAAAGCAAGCAACAGTGCATTGGGTCTGTGTTGTGCTCTAGTGTAGTACAGCCCTAAATTGGTTCACCTCCTATTCCACTTCCTCCAAAGCCCCCCTACACTGTGGTGTCCCCCAGGGCTCAATCCTTGGCCCCATCCTGTTCTCCCTATATATGCTCCCCCTCGGCAACATCATACGCAAACACAATCTCAACTTCAACTTCGATGATACCCAGCTATATCTCCCCATCAACCCGGACGACACCAATAGTTTAGCCAAACTGCACTCCTGCCTTTCCGACATTCAAGTTTGGATGGGCAATAACTTTCTCCAACTCAACCAAACAAAAACCGAAGTCCTTATATTTGGCCCACCTTCTGATAGAGCGCGCTTAGAAAGCAACCTTGGTTCCCTACGCCAGAACATTACACCCGCAGCTAGAAACCTCATTCTACCACCTTCGCAACATTTCCATAATCAAACCCTTCCTCTCACGCCCGACTTAACTAAAGTTATCCACGCTTTCATCTACTCACGCCTCGACTACTACAACTCCCTTTACTCATGTCTTTAAAAATAATTCATTCACCGGCTACAATTGGTCCAGAACGCAGCAGCCCGCCTCTTAACAGGGGCAAGAAAGTTTGACCATATCACCCCTATCCTGGTCACCCTCCACTGGTTACCAATCTCATTTAGAATTGACTTTAAGATTCTGCTCTTTACATTCAAGGCCACGACTGGCCTTGCTCCATCCTACATCTGGGACCTACTCGACCCCTATGAGCCTGCCCGCGAGCTGAGATCCTCAGGCAAGGCTCTACTTACCATAAAAACTGGTGTAAAAAAACTATAGGCGACCGGGCCATTGCAGTCCGTGCACCCTTACTGTGGAATGCCCTGCCCCTAGAAATCAGAATTGCAGACTCGGTTCCTCGTTTTAAATCACTCCTGAAGACCCATTTTTATAAAGCTGCTTTTAATCCTTTATAGTTGTGAATGTTACGTATTTTCCTATGTTATTTTCCTTCTATTATCCAATGTTTTGCTATTATTATTGTGTTCTTTTCTTTATTGTGTTCCCTTTGTTGTTAAGCACTTTGTGACCTTGTTCTTGAAAGGTGCTATATAAATAAAGCTTTATTATTATTATTAGTAGTGTCTTCTCCATATATGACAGCCCAGGCACCAATAACAGCTGACACAGCGCAAAGCCACCACACATACATATACACATGTACACCTCCCTGCCCTGATGATACAGTATTCTGTCAAAACCAAACAGTAGTCTATACACCTGTGCATGTCCCTGTGCTGACAATGATCCAGTGCTTTGTCCTCTCTCCTGTGCAGCTGAAGGCCCTAACCCACCGACCCAAACAGCCCTCCGTTATGGAGGCGCTGAGCAGCTGGTGTAATGACATCGTTAGCTCCGCCCAGAGCTTCATCTCGTCCACCTGGACATTCTACCTGCAGGCTGACGATGGCAAAGTGGTGGTCTTCCAGGTAAGAACGCCCGCCTTGGGGGGCTTCTCCACACCACTTCAAATCAACATCATGATTATTTCAAACTTTAGCCTCTCTTTCGATCAGTGAACGATTATGAAGAAGGGAGAGAGGGCGAGATAGCTTCTGTTTGTTTAACGTTACCGGCTTAAATGAAACAAGACAGGAAGTTTGACTGTAGCTACTATCACGCGAGTGTCCACAAGTCAAGTGTGACGTTAACCACGTTTCTTGGTATTTCCATTTCTCTCTCTCTCTCTCTCTCTCTCAATTTTTCAATTTTAATTCCAGGGAGCTTTATTGGCATGAGAAAACATACGTTTACATTGCCAAAGAAAGTTTCAAAATATAAAAACAGTTGAGTTGGAGGGGATACAGCATTTTGTAAACAGAGCTATGTCACATTGCATCGTTATATACCAGTACATGTTATACAGGGTATAAAGCTTTTTTGAAACAAGTAGCAGCATTTATTTTGCCCTCACTAAATAGTATACAAAAAACCTTTCAGATTTAAGATGTGTTTAAAGGTATAGCAGCTCTGTTTACATGTGTAGTAGGTCTAGCGGTCTACTTGGTACAGATAGTATAGGTGCTCTCTCTCTCTCTCTCTCTCCCCCCCACATATTTTTATATACTGTATGCCGCCTTGGAGTTTGGGTCCGTGCCACTGCCAACACATCTTTAGAGTTAATGTGTGTCTGTGAAGGTTGAGTGAACAAGGGCACATGGCAGGGCGATGGTGACAGTGTATAGAATGGAATGCTACGCAGACCAGAACAAATGTGACGGTACTTTAAGTGTTTAAAAAATGTCCCACTTAGTTGTGTGACTGGCTGAGCCAGGAGCATGTATAATTCATAAGATGGAGGGCTACTGGGCAAGCTGCAGTGAACTTACCCAAGGGTGGAAACACAGCTACAAGATTTAAAGGGGAAATCAAATTCATTAAGGAACAAAGTCCTTGGTGAGGTTAATAGGAATGCAGTTCAATCTTGATTTTTAAAGTGGAATTATAAAAGACAGACTGTGTGAATTATAGACTAAAGACAGAGTCGTTGCTCGGGGCTGGTTGATATACTTATTGTATTACTCATTTAATTTGCACTTTTCCCACTTAGGCCTAAAACCAAATTTAAATAATGAGAATGCATCACTGGCCACAAGGCTGCCCTGCCATCTCCTGTGAGTTTCAAAACCTGGTCTGGAAAATGTGGTTAACAGAGGAAGTAGTGCAGTCTGCATATACTGTAGTTTCATACCTGGCTTTCCTCAAACAGCTGGTCACCACAGTGGACCACAGTGGATTCTTGTAGAGTAGATGTCACTAGAAGTTCAGTTCATTACAATTTAATCAATCGTATGAAAGAGTTACAATGACTATTCAGATGAAAGATATATCACTGTAACGACATTCCACCCTCATTATAAACGTACGTATTTACATTTTCACATTTAATTGAATCATTATTTGTTTTTTGTGTCTATGCTTATGCTTATAGAGGCAGACAGCTTTATTTGGATTACGTCTATTATATCATTGCTGTCGCATAGAAACCTTGCATCTCCGTAAATGAATGCCCCACGAGCCAATTATCTACATCCACATGATGTGAGCTTGTAGATCAGCTATTTGAACTATTTTAAAATGTTTTAAAATAGTAAAAAATGGCAAATAAATGTAGGGATAAGGGATGAGGGGTAAGGGGTGGCGCAAGATATAGCTGTACATCTTTTCCCCCTGGATTAAGTGGCATTTACTGTTTACTGAAAACAATGTTGCACATTAAGCTAATCATCTGGGGACCCCCCCAAAATCATTTGGGGACCCCCCTGGTGTCCCCGACCCCCAGTTTGGGAACCACTGGACTAGACACACAGTGGCAGCATAACGTGAAATTACCAAACTTTCTTTAGGTTGTGGTGGTGATGGATGGGTTTGTTTTATGGCAGTGACATGTTAGCTGAGGCAGCGGAGTGGAGGCCAGTCTGGGGTGGGGTGGTGGTGGTGGTGAGACGGTCTAACTGGCCTGTGTTTAGTGGGCAGCTGGCGTACCGCCACTCACTTGACAGATTGACTCTCCGGGTACAGACACAACAGAAAAAGCCAGCCTAACTCAGAGGCACAGCCGAGGGGGAAAGCCAAGCCACCACCGGCAGATGCAAATCATGCAGTGTGGACATCCATAATAAGTGGGGGCATCAAGTCGAACCTGTGTGTGTGTGTGTGTGTGTGTGTGTGTGTGTGTGTGTGTGTGTGTGTGTGTGTGTGTGTGTGTGTGTGCGTGCGTGCACGTGTGTGCGTGCGTGCGTGCGTGCGCGCACATGGGAGAGTTCCATATAGACTCTATATGAGATTACTATATGAGATACGAGATTGAGAGTGTATTGGACAATGTTTATCTGGTTACTGACTGACTTTGGTTGCGTTCTGTTCCTGTATTGTTGTGGCACTCTTCCACTGCATAGTGCATAGTACTGGCTCAACTCAACTCCACTCAACGACATACATCCTTTTCCACTGCATTTACTCAACTAATTTTGAGGTATTCTTTTTACTTTAATAGAGTATTCTACTTACGGTATACTCCAATACATCTCAGAGGCAAATATTATAGTTTTACTCCACTACAATTTGAAGTTGAATACTTTAGTTACTAGTGTCTTTATAGATTTAGATTATTATTAGAAAACATACATTACCCGGTACCCATTTCAGCCCTATATACATTTCGGCCTTTTGGAAATAGCCGACTTACAAGCTCACAATGCGTCACATCGCAAGATTCGCAACGCATTGTGAGCTTGTAGATCTGCTATTTTCAAAGGATTATTATACAATGTATACAGTGGACATTCTGCTTGAGTACTTTTACTTTTGGTACTATCAGTATATTTTGATGGCAATACTTTTATAAGTTTTAATAGCGATCCCTTTATTAGGAGGAAGCTGAAGTGCGCTCGGGTGGCGCAGTGGTAAAGTGCCTGCCCACCACCAATACAACACACGCTCGGGTGGCGCAGTGGTAAAGTGCCTGCCCAGTGCCCATCACCAATACAATACAACACAGTGGTAAAGTGCCTGCCCAGTGCCCATCACCAATACAATACAACACAGTGGTAAAGTACCTGCCCAGTGCCCACCACCAATACAATACAACACAGTGGTAAAGTGCCTGCCCACCACCAATACAATACAATACAATACAATAAAATACAATACAATACAACACAGTGGTAAAGTACCTGCCCAGTGCCCACCACCAATACAATACAACACAGTGGTAAAGTGCCTGCCACCACCAATACAATACAATACAATACAATACAATAAAATACAATACAATACAACACAGTGGTAAAGTGCCTGCCCACCACCAATACAATACAATACAATACAATAAAATACAATACAATACAACACAGTGGTAAAGTGCCTGCCCAGTGCACACCACCAATACAATACAACACAGTGGTAAAGTGCCTGCCACCACCAATACAATACAATACAACACAGTGGTAAAGTGCCTGCCACCACCAACACAGTGGTAAAGTGCCTGCCACCACCAATACAATACAACACATCACAGTGGTAAAGTGCCTGCCACCACCAATACAATACAACACATCACAGTGGTAAATGCCTGCCCACCACCAACACAGTGGTAAAGTGCCTGCCTATGCCACCACCAATACAACACAACACAATGGGCCTGTTCAGGCGAGGGGAGCCAGGTGGGAAGGGTGATATTTTTCACTGCACATACTCGGCTCGGGCAGCACCTGTCAGCAGGTAGTGTTGGGCGGGAGGAGTAGGACGAAGTCTCTACATCCTCCCATACTCCCACTGGCAGGTGAGTCAGTAGGATACAACAGCAGTCACTGACAACTGCATGTGTTGCGAGGAACTAATTGACCTAACGACTAAATTGGAGAGATAAGGGGGTTAAAGGGAAAATAAACGAAAATAAAAAAGTTGGGAGCTAAATAACAATGGCAACTACAGTACGTATTACCAGTCAGTATTCTGCAGTGATTTCACATCCCCTGTGGGTATTGCCTCAGCTCGCTTGTACTCTTGACAGAGGTGATACCATTAAAATGACCACCAGGTGTTAGGTACTATTCATTCCGAATGGAAAAAACAACAAAGGTGAGTAGTCGAGTGGAGTTCTGCCCGATGCCATACAGTGCAGAAGTGCCATTAGTGAGCTGCCTTTCCTTGCCGAACAAATGAACGTTTTGTTGTCCGTGAGTGAGCAAGGCTGAATACAAAGACTGAACTTCCTACACCGTTTTGTCGACAATTGCTTTAGCCATTTTGCTGGAATGATTTCTAAAGAAAGACACACTCAAGAGAATTGTGAATTCCAGTCACGAGGCAAATAGCAGTGACGTAAAGGCAGTGTGTAATCTTTGAAAGTTTGAGCCTGCCTGGCTTGTCAGGCTGCAGTGTCAGTGCAATATCTCACTTGGTTAAATCATGCGCACATCCTGGTGACGTTTAGTGGACCAACCACATAATCACAATTTCTGTGGTTTGCAGCTTTGAGACCTGTCTTCCCCTCACCCCCCCCCCCCCCACACACACACACACAAGATCTGTTGTATTTATTATGCTCTCATAATTAATACAATGGAAGAAATCTGATTAAGAAAAGTGTTTTTTAACCTCAAGCCTCAGCTCAGTCTTGTAGGGAGGTAGGTGACTTATGTCATCAAAGACAGTGGTTCTCAAAGTGGGCCATTGGGAAGGGGGGGGGGGGGGGGGTTCCAGCCTCCAGGTTCCAGAGGGTCCCCTGCTGAAGTATATAGTTAATATAGCATCAAGATCATTTTAACAACTTATACGTTCGGCTATTCAAAAGTGTAATATCGAGATTTGTTTTAAAGTCGATCGATTTCCACTTGTCCCTGGCACAAAACCTTTTCTAATTGGGGTCCGCTGCCAAATACAACACAAATTTTGTAGTCCTTGACTTGGAAATGTCTGAGAGCCACTGATCAAGGACATCCAGGGCACTTACTATTCAGACAAGGCTTGGAAACACACGGTCCCCATGCAGGAAAAGGACACTCTGTGGTGGTTGATGGGAGGGGAAACAGAATATTTGATAATGCTTATCAACACTCAACAGTCTAATATTGGTCATTATTTGACTTTTCTCATGCTGTCGGTATTTGCAATTTTGAACAGAATTTTTTTTAAATGTGTAAAATAGCGTATGTGGTTAAATAAACTAAAGTTGACGTTAACATTTCTGTGTGTATTAAAACAGTTATTTGTGCTTTTACATATACATAAGTTAATTGAAATTTAAATTCTAATTAAATCTACGTTTTTCAAATTGATTGGAAGGATCGGCATCAGACACAAAACTCAGTGGGACTCTAAATACAACACAGTGCGGTACAGTTACAGTATATAGAGTACAGTACAGTACATCACAGTAAACAGCACATTATACAATCCAGTGCAAAAGGACAACATACCCACGCCCCCAAAACAACCCAATAAGGAAGTAGGATTCCTGTCTAATTGTTTGCCCCCCCCCCCCCGACTCTCTGTCCCCCTTTTTCTTTCTTTCTATCTCTCTTTCTCCCTCTACTATCTCTCTATATCCCCCCCCCCCCCACACCCCAAGCCAGTGGACCTTTGGCATCCCCTTTACTAATGCATTACAGACCCAGCTCGTTCAGATGGCGAGGTCTCCCCAGTCTGCAGCCAATGAGAATTATCCTCCTCCTCAGTTGAGCTCCTCTCGTCCCCTGGCCTCTCCTTTAGTGGTGCATCTGGTTTTAATGCACAATGCGGAGGGGAGAAAAAAAACATTGCTAGCTATAGCAGTAATAAAACCGGTTGTGAAATAACTTTGACAACGTTAAAGTTTGACGTTCTGTAAATATTTTGGAAAACGAAATAGAGCTTCCACATTGACTGAGTGCCTTTCAAGCAGAGCTCCTTTTTTCCCAATGCACTTGAACCAATAGGCCTACAGTCGACTCAAGAGCATTTCAGTTGGGGTCACGGTGTAAAAGAAACATAAGTGTAAACAAACCAGTGCTGAAAACGGACACGGACGTGCAGTACGTTTAAATCCATCTACTAGCTCAACATGGCGGTGCATTTCAGAAACATCTTATGCTATCGCCCGAACAGGCATTAAGCCAATCCACGAATGAATTGTGTAATTCATATTACACAAGGTACAACAATTGACCATATTCACATGGCAGCCATTTGTCTCATATGTCATAGTTGAGGGATGGGAAACCTCACCCATTGATACCTCAGTCTCCCTATTCTGGGGGGGACAATTCGCAAAAATTGCCGATCTACAAGCTCATAACGAGTCGCATTGCGACACGTGACCTTGACCTCGTGACCTTCCCTCACCAAAGAGATTTGGTGAGGGAAACAAGCTGCCCAAGTACAGATGTAACTTGGATCCACTAGGAGGCCTACAGGGTATCAGAAGTATTACCGGTAAATGCAAAGAGGTTGACACCAGGGCAGAGGAATATTACTACCCTGCAGAAAGACTGTGTGTGTGTGTGTGTGTGTGTGTGTGTGTGTGTGTGTGTGTGTGTGTGTGTGTGTGCGTGTGCGTGTGCGTGTGCGTGCGCGTGCGCGTGCGCGTGCGTGCGACAGTGAGTGTGCATGCAGCACATGCACATGAAAGAGATAGTGTTTGCATGTACTGTAAGTGTAGTTGTGCACTACAATGCTTCTTTGTGTATGTATGTGGTTTGCTGAGGCCAGCAGTAGTATTGTGACTTTTGGACAGGACTGCTGCTCTAGTGGAGCGAGGGTCAACAGAGGGGAACTCGAATCCTGTTTTAATGAGTTCTCCAGGGATCCAGACACACTGCGCATGTAATAAATGGTGTGTGTGTGTGTGTGTGTGTGTGTGTGTGTGTGTGTGTGTGTGTGTGTGTGTGTGTGTGTGTGTGTGTGTGTGCTTGTCTGTGCATGTTTGCAAGGGATGCACCTTGTGTCTTCAACTTCAATTAAAGCTGCTATAAGCAATAATATGTCAACATTTTAATGACCTTTTATTTATTTTTATTTTTTTGTGACAAAGCTTCTAGGAAAATCTTTGATTGCAGATTGTAGCCCTATAGATGTGTCACAGAGACTACATTTTTGGGAGCGTTTTACTCATAGCTGACTGTAAAAATAAAAGGTCATTAAACATTTGACATATTATTGCTTATAGCAGATTTAAAGGACCACTTCAGCCATTTTCAATCCATCTTCTTCTATACGGTAAATGGTCCCCAATAATGCTAATTATTTTGCTAATATTTTTTTTCATAAAACTAAGCCCTACTTGATCAGTATAGCATCATCATCATTTTTCGACCGCGGTCGAGAGATCAGTATAGCAGATCCACTAGTTCAAAATGCGATAAGAAGTGTAAATCGTTTTGACCTTGAGATCTGCTACATTTGATGCTTTTGAATTTGAATCCTGAAAGTAACAGTTTTGGACATATGAGGTTTCCACTCGACAGACGATATGGTACCATTTTTGTTTACACATACAGCGGCCCTCTGTCTCTCAGAGGAGGTGGGTTTCTGAACTGTCCACAGCCCTCCTAAAAGACAGTGAGTAGACAAAAATAGTGCCATATTATAATGAGCATTCATGAGGAGGACTAATTATATGATAGGTTAAAAATGACTTATAAAGTGTCCTAAAGACAATTTTCAATTAAAGGACCACTTCAGGCAAGTGGCTTTACACTTTTCTAATAAGAGAGTAGAACAGTAGATTCTAACTTGGGGTCCGGGATTACACAGGGTCTCCAGCTAAATTATTTATAGTTATGATCCGAACAGACCCTTGTGGGTAGGTAACTGAATGAACACTATTATGAAAACTGCTGTTGATTTGGAAAGTATTTTGGTGTGCACAGAGATAACGACAATGCGAAAGTAATGCTTGTCATCGGACGACCAATCTTTTGAACCCATTCTGACCTGAGATCAGATTCTAAAAATGTCTATTACATCCTAACAGTTTATTAAACACTAAACTACACAGTATACCAGTGTAGTTCAATAGGAGATACATGTCTCCTGCTTTCACAGCCCTTCATCAGGATATAAATCACTATGAGGGAGATGGGTTTTATAATATTTATAATATTAAATTTCCTTTTATTTTGTTTTAATCTCTATTGTCCAAACCCGTAAGGTGTGATGATGACTCTCTGTTTCCTGTCACTGCCTCACTTTCTACATTACAAATACGAAAAGACTGTGACTGAGTGTTTTGCACTGCATTTTAAGAATGTACTTACTGTATAGCATACCTATCCAATGTCAACAAGACAAATTGTGCAATTGTTTTATTTGTCACATCAATTTACTACCTTGCTTCTGTTCTGAGATGTAAATAAAATAATGCTCATCTCTCCTTTGCCGTCCTGCCACTATGGCGTTTATCCAACTCCTGCTGTGCATTTCTCAGTTCTGTTTATTTTCCCATCCAACTATTCTTAGCTGGAGCTTCTCTGTGGCGTGACCACACTCTGTTAAACAGACCCATTTTCTGATATTTTTTCTGCCGGTGAATTCTATAATTGCGGCTATTGCTACTATGCTATAATTGCTACTTTGATGGCTCAGTGCGTTTGTTGATGCTATTCCGCAGAGTCAGCCAGATATGGAGTACTCTCTGCCCGAGTTGCAGGCACCTCGCTCCAATGTGGCCGACAAACCCTGGCCACAGGTCCACTCTCACACCCAGGGACCCCACGGTAAGAATAAATCTCTCTCTCACACACACACACACACACACACACACGCACACACACACACACACACACACACACACACACACACACACACACACACACACAGATTAGTCACCCTTCTCCGCCGCTCCCCCACTGAGTTTTTGAATATTGTTTACTTTTCTGCACACACCCGTGGGATTGTGCTTGGCTCTGTTTGTAACCTACAGCCAAGGGCTGCATTTTCCCCCTGCCAGATTCAGTACTCACTGGCTGAATACAAATCAAATGCAATCAGTTTCATTTGAGCAGCGCTGAATTGTGTGCAGGTGTGAGAGGTCATGGCGAGAAGGGAGCTGCCAAAGCAGGAGTCAAAGGAAAGCACCCCGTGCAACATCCAGACGACCCCACCGCAGAGCATGACTTCCTGGGCTGCATGTCAAGGTAAGCTGGAGACCTTGTTGGCAATGAGGGCAATGGGGCTTAATTATCCTGCAAATGACCCAGTAAATACTTATCAACTGTTTTAGTTTAGTCCTTTTAGCTAGTTACTGTGGGAATATATGACGGTGTAATAATGTTTAATAAGGTTTATCCCCGCTATAGCGATAGAATGACAATAGCCAGATCCCAGTCCAGCCAGCCAGATCCAGATCTTCCGTCCTCCTGCATGTGAAATTGGTGACTTTGTTGTGGACGCCATCATGCTGGAGGACGGAGGCGAGGAGGCAAGGAGGGAGACATTTTAATATTTGGATCTGGCTAATCTCAGTCCGTACATGCGTCAGTCCATCTGTCCGTCTGTCTGTCTTTCCGTCCGTCCAACACTGGTTCCAAACAATGTTCATTCCTGCTCCACAGAGTATGACTCCTATGGTTTTGGCCTTCCTTTTAGCGCCACCCATAGGCCATCATTTCCCATTTGAAAAGAAGAAGTCTTCCAGGATATAACTTTAATTGAGGACATTGTTTCTACCACCCATGACCTGGTGACCTGATGAAGACCCCTGTTGGGTTGAAACAACGTCGTCTTTATTTAAGTTATATCCCGGGAGCTTCATTGTAGTGTGCAGACTGCACTGCAGACTTCCATTCTTGTTTTCATTGTGCATTCTGTTGTCCAGCACCTGGAAGATTAATGCTTTGGATATGTGTGTCTACTTCGCCTTGGACTTTACACTTTCACATTAGATTAGATATAAACAAACAATCAAAAGAAACCAGAAGACGCCCTGAGGGTGAAAAGCGACCTTGCCCTTTAGGGTGACTGCAGACTGCTGGGCGAGCGCTGGCACTTTGGCATGGGGGGGTCAGATCAACATTTGGAATGAATTCTGTACTGGCCATATATGGAGCGTGTCTTGAGTGTACAGGGTTTGATGAGGTCAGATCAACATAAGGAATGTCAGAACAGGTCAGCTCCATACATGGAGATCTAAGGGTGGCAGCGGGGGCAGTGTCTTGAGTGTACAGGGTTTGATGAGGTCAGATCAACATATGGAATGTCAGAACAGGTCAGCTCCATACATGGAGATTAAAGGGTGGCAGTGGGGGAAGTGTCTTGAGTGTACAGGGTTTAATGAGGGCCCAAGTAGGGCCGGGCCTTAATTTTCGGGACTGTTGAGAACTGGCACGGCTGCACTAATAACTTTGGGGAGTTTAAATGGGCATGTATCAGTTAAAATGGAGACATCGAAGAGGAAGGACGGGTGGGGTAGGATCAACATATGGAATGTCAGAACAGGTCAGCTCCATATATGGAGATCTAAGGGTTTGAGGTTTGAGGTCAGATGTAGAGTTGCTGGCCGGCTCCATACTGTATATGCAGATCTAGGTGATGATCCCGTCTTCTCCATGTATGGCTATCCAGGGTTTGATGAGGTCAGTGTTGTGATCTTTGTATTGGAGACGGCCATATATGGAGCGTGTCACAAGGCGTGATGGACTGATGGCCATATATGGTGGCGTGACATGTCACGAGGCATGACGTGTCACGAGGCGTGATGGACTGACAACCATATATGGAAGCTGACAAAGCGACAGGTTTTTCAGGTTTTCATAGTAATCTGCTACCTACAGTCTCAATAGTAACTGTTCCCTCTACACCAGTTGTATGCCAACTACTAGAATTCTCGTAGATAAAGCTTTATATCAAATATGAAACTGTCATCATCCATCTGAGGTTTGGATCTGATTTGTGATTTTTTTCATTGCATCGCGCACGACATATTAATGTTTCTGGCAAAAGATAAACAGTGTGAGCTAATGCTAACATACGCTGTTGCTTACAATGGTGGTCTACTAGCGAAAACGGAAGTGAAAGTGACCATATATGACCTAAAAGCCATGGCATCCTGTACCCTTTGTCGCCACCGTGTGGCAGAGAAAATTAAGAAGGGATATTACAACAAGACAGTGACAAGTACAATGTGTAGCTTTTTGTTTGAACTTATCCATCAATACGTCTTGCTTTTACCACTCCACTGTTCCATGTCCACGTCTTGCTTCTACCACTCCACTGTTCCATGTCCACGTCTTGTTTCTACCACTCCACTGTTCCTTTCTCCAGGCGTTCAGGTCTTCCACGGTGGATTCTAGCTGCCTGTCTTTTCCTCTCCATCATGGTCATGCTGTGGCTCAGCTGTGCCAGTCTGGTCACCGCACCAGAGCAGCACATGAAGACACAGGTATGCACGCTATATACTGTTTATATTTTATATGTGTATAACGTGTGGCTTTACATCAATGCCTGCAGAGCAACGTGGTGACTAAACGGTAGACCTCAGAAGGCTGCGGTTGAACTGGCCAGTCCTCAAGTCTTGAGTCTGTGTAGCTGCACGGGTGAAGCGGTGCATTGCGAAAATAAATAATATACTCGCTCAGCAAGACTTGGATAAATAAAGATCTTTATTTATCAAACAATAGCAAACCACACATTCATGTGCCCCATAAAAGGTGCAGTTACAGTTATTTCTTTTTCTATCGTAATATATCTTGGCAGGATTGTATTTTTCACGCTGCCACCACTGG
This sequence comes from Protomyctophum parallelum, assembly GCF_964188405.1. NCBI lineage: Eukaryota > Metazoa > Chordata > Actinopteri > Myctophiformes > Myctophidae > Protomyctophum > Protomyctophum parallelum. The sequence continues at coordinate 39,507,743 of NC_139701.1, forward strand.
CTGTCTTGTTTCCTTCCAGTTAAGCATAAATGGGGATAAAGAGTATCTGGACGATGCCCACAAAGTCAGCCCTTACCATCTGACTCCGGTGATTGCGGTCGCCATGAAGCCATCAGAGGAGTGCCAGGAGGCAGGCCCACTGCCGGTCAAGGTTGACCTCGACAAGACGTGTGTTTAAAAGGGACTACATGGGGGAAGGGGTGAGGGGGGGGGGGGGGGGGGGGGACTTAACTTGTCTACAAATCCACCCCTTGATCAAAGGTTTGCACGAGAAAAGCAAGACACACACACACACAGTATTCACCACCATGTACATACTTACAGATCACGCTGCCGTAACATCTGATCTGATCTGATATGATGGGCTGTGTCGGCCGGCTGCTCACACCATGCTTGTCCTCTGGTAGGTACAGATTTCATAAAGTCATTCCATCCTGATAGCCGCATCGTTAGACATTACCGCTACGCTCCAAGAGCTTAGTGATCAAACCTGCTCACTGCTTATCGACAGGACCACCATAAAGCAAACTAATAAATGTGACTACTTAAAATGTCTGCGAGCCGTGCGGGGAGTCAAGGAGAGCATTTGAATTAGGGCTGAAAGCTTTCAGGGCTTTTTTCTCTTTGTGTCGAGTGCAGACAGGAGAGGAGAGGGCACACGCTAAGATTCAATTTGGAGGTGAAGTCATTCTCGCAGACAGTTTGGATTGATTGGTGGCTTCTTGCCAAGAAGTGTGGTACAGGTGGAGTGTATGGGTGTGTGTGTGTGTGTGTGTGTGTGTGTGTGTGTGTGGGAGGATGGGGTTGAGATGACTAGAGACCAATAACCTGGTTCACCTTAGATGGGCTCTTGGAGAATCAGTGATTTGAGCTGTTTTGTTTATTTGTTTTATTTGAAAAGGATCCCCATTAGCTGATGCCATGCCAATGAGCTAGTCTTACTGGGGTCCACTCCACACAGAACTGGTTGGTGATTAATTATGCTTTCCTTACACCTGCGTGTGGGAATACATAAAAAGCTATTAGTAATAGGCTGTAGTGTGTAGATTATAAATCTGCTTCTGCTTTGCCACACCAAGTAAAATAATTATCAGATGACCTTAGCCACTCACATGTATGACAGTTGGCAGTAAAGCACTATCTACACGAGCTACAATGTGCCTATTGGCACCTTGTACAGTAACGTGTGTGTGTGTGTGTGTGTGTGTGTGTGTGTGTGTGTGTGTGTGTGTGTGTGTGTGTGTGTGTGTGTGTGTGTGTGTGTGTGTGTGTGTGTGTGTGTGTGTGTGTGTGTGTGTGTGTGTGTGTGTGAGAGAGAGAGAGAGAGAGAGAGAGACGCGTTTGTGCACGATTGCACATTTATGCACATAATATATCTGTGTGGTGAACAGTCTCATGCAACTGCAGCACAACTTGGCAGGCTCAGCAGGAAAAAAACTGGAATTGAGGCTCTGTACGTGAATGACAAACTACAATGGCTATTTATTGTTTTATTTTCTTGTATTTATTCGGACAACATGAGTTAACCTGTTAGTGTCATGAAGTGCCATGTACAGTAAATTCATCATACAAATGTAATTGCTATCTGTCTGTAAAATGATACATTGTACCACTTTTTCCAGAATGGGAAAAGCGACACGGAAATGAAAATGCTTATTACTGTATTCATAATTAACATGTTACTACTCCTATTATCACTTAAGGAGTTCTTAGCTCTTAAACGTGCCATGTGCTTTCTAATAGTCGACTATTTTGTATGCCATAGTAGAGCACATAAATGAAGAGATAACCTATGTAACTGTTTTAGCATTAGACATTTGCTGTTGATGGGAGTTGCAATGTTTTTAGAGAAGGGAAACAGAAAAGGCTTTTCTTCGCAATGCTTTTGGTGTCCCGTAATGCTCTCCTTTTAATCGAGGCTATGTAGGCAATACACCATGCATGCTCTAGTGATGCTTCACCACTTTATCTTAACCACCCATACCTGTATCGTATGGCAGGAATCTACTGTAGAATTGTGATCTTTTCTTGTGTTGCTATTTATTGTAAATGTTGAATAAGATGTGTACTACTAGTATTCTCATGATTTGCCTGATTTTAAGGGGATAGGTGAAAGGTTGAAAATACTAAAAAGCCATTCCATTTCAGACCCGGTTCATATGGAGGATTTATCACGTAGTAGGCAATAGACATTTGAAACTGTACTTTTTCCTTTTTATTGGTTTGTTGGTTTTCAAATAATGAAACGTACGATATAATGAATAAAGTGTTTTCATGCTATAATAATTAATAAATCAGAGGCTGCAAGTGTTTCTTTCAAGAACACTGAACCTTAAAGAGGATAATTTACCTTGTGTGTGTGTGTGTGTGTGTGTGTGTGTGTGTGTGTGTGTGTGTGTGTGTGTGTGTGTGTGTGTGTGCGCGCACGTGTGCGTGCGCACGTGTGCGTGCGCACGTGTGTGCGTGTGTGGAGAAACCCACCAAGGGCATCTGGAAATCATTTGTGGTTCTTCTGCGCAGACTAAATAACATGCATGTGCACACACATACAAACATGCACTTCACTTCTCAATCTTCCCCCTTTCTCCTTTCCATTCTGCTGTCCTCTCCTCCCACAAACAATTCAACTGTTTTAGCACTTAACATCTTGTCCACACGGTGGCACCAGAGACTATCGGTTTCCATGTCACAATATTGTAATGTAATGTAAAGTAGTCCAGGAGGTACTGTTCATGAAAACAATGTTGTAGACAACTATTTCTGGCCAGGATGTGATGGCACAAAACTTAATAGAAAGCTTGTGTGGAAATTGAGCCCTAAAATTGCTTTCATTCTAGACCTAAATGTAATGTGATTTATTCATGGTTACACATTAGAGATGGGTATTTCTGTGCCTCCTGCATCATTTGCTTTATAATGTGTAGTTTGCAAGTGTTCACAAAGTCACTTATCACTCTAATGGTCTATAATACAGCACTGGTTCTCAAAGCGGGTTCTGGGGACCTGCAGGGGTCCTTGAGGCGGTTCCAGGGGGTAAAATCAGTTTAGGACCACAATGGACTTTTGTGTTATCCTTTTAGCCTGTTATTCTGTTAGCCTGTGTTATCCTTTTTGTCTGACTGCACCATATATACTGATTACATTTCTGAATAATAAAGTATTCAATCAATCAATCAACAATAACCTCTAACCTAACATTTAACAAACATTTTAACAACACAAATCTTTAACGGAGGTCCCACAATATAAGCCTCTTCATTGACCCAATAAAGGTGTGAGGCCGATTCTACAAAATGCCTTCTAAATCAGTATAGTTCTCACACTTTCTCACAGGTTTTTCAAAAACGTTAATAAATAGCAATACACGCGATAAGGTCGCAGTGCAGCACGAAGTGACTCGCTGTGAGCTTGTATATCTGCCATTTGTGATGATAGCCAAGTAAAACGCTAAAATCTAAAATGACACAAATGCCTTCCCGGTTTAAGGTATTAAACAACTGTGGACAGTTCAGAAACCTATACCTAGGCTACCATGCAGTGACATAATCGATGGGGAATTCAAGCTGCAGTTGTTATTTTCGTGGAATGTTTGCATATGTCTCTCACATAAAAAAATAAAATCTTGTTTGAAATGCAAATGACCAAAGCTGCCTACTGATGTCACTGGTAGGCGGGTTTCTTAACTGTCCACAGCCAGCCCCCCTCTGAGACAGTGAGTAGACAAAAATGGGACCTGATTTTAAGTATTAACTACTAATACGGACCAATTATATGAAAATGGGTGAAGTGGTCCTTTAAGTGTAACCTAATGTGGAAACTACAACTAGCCTACTGACAATCAAGTCCTGAGTTTGAATGTTTGAATACGGTCTTGGGGCTGGTGTCACGTCCCCTCTCTGTTTCTGCCCTATTTATATTGTCCCTCCATTGTCAAATGAAATAGAAATGCCCCAAGTTATCGAGGGATCTGAAAAAAAAAAGACTTATTCTTTATTCTTAGAAGCCCACACAATGTGTTACATGCAGCTTCGTGAGCTTGTAGATTGGCTTTTAGGTGGCTGACACCTGCGCTTAAGATCAGTGAGCAGGAACTGTGTTTAGATAGCCTAGCCTGCACCTGTAGAAAATCTTGAAATATAAACTCATGCTCATTTAAGTGGTCCTGACTTCTGGGACTGAATTGCAGTGGCAGCCAGCCATCTTTGGTGTACCTTTAGGCAGAACAGAACAATTCACACAGGTTCGTACAGGTACGGTATGCTACTTGAAGATATTGTCTTTTAAAACGTTTATTATACGAGAACTATTATACATATCATTCTTGCCAATTCATGTTCAATGTCTGACCTGTGCCGTTTATGGGCTTTATCAAAACAAAAGTGAGGAGAAATGGCCTGCAATGCATACAGTAGTGCCACTCCAATAACTTGACCTGACCTGCTCTCCATCTACTATGAATGAGATTGGTAGCAACTGGGTGGGCTCCCATTGACAACAATGTGGATGAGTAGGTTGAGAGAAGGGGGTAGAGGGTAGAGAGGGGAGAGTATACCCAGCCTGTCATTCACTCTCATTCTAGAGAGAGAGAGACAGAGACAGAGAGAGAGAGAGAGAGAGATGGCTAGTAGTAGTCAATCCACATTGTCTATCTGATTTGGCTAAAAATATACAGGCAGTGTTTCCACTGCCACATAGACACAAATGACTGAGAGGAGAGGTATAAGAGTAAAGCCTTGGTTAATGCACAGCTGCAGATGCTCTCTCTGTCTCTCTCTCTCATCTGTTGACATGGGGAGAGATAAACTGTGATTTTATGATCTCAACTGCCTCAGGGTCAGGCAACATGTGTCACCCAGGCTGCTAGTTATGACCTGATGAGAACACGGTCCAGTTAGAAAGAGGCTAAAGATGACCATTGACAACTCCCACGTGGCCAGTCATTCAGTGGGATTTTGGATCCAGGCTTCATGCTCATCATAGCGAAATCCAGGAGGGGTTGTAAGGGGGGGAAGGGGGTGATCACCTGTCTTATGCTGCATTCACATGGAATCAGGCAAGCGGTAGACGGCAAACCGGAAGTAATTTTAGTGGATGGAGCAGGTTTTGCCGCTTGGCTGTTTCCATGTGAAGGCAGCATAAGGGAGAAGTGATAATTTCCTCTCCCTTTGACCTGCTGAAAGGTGGATTTTCAGGCCTGTTTTAAAGGATGCCAGTGATCTGCTACATTTGAGGGAAGGAGTCAGGGCATTCCACACTTGGGTGGCATTGGTGTAGAAAGGAGAATTTACTGATGTTTGTTTTATAAGTTGGTGGTACCAGATCGTTGTTCTCGCTCCCTATAGTGTGTGGCTTTGTGTTTCGTTCAATTATTTTAGGTAATTAGTCAGGTATGTGGGTACTGAGGCCATTGAGGACACATTTTGAATGTCAATCACATTTTCAATTGCTTAACTCTTCTACTGGGAGCCAACCTACAGTAGGCTAGCAAAAAGGCAGCCAGTGGTTAACGTTTTAATTTCAAGGACCCCCACTTAGGTTTGAATAAGGCCAAGGACTTCATAACTCTGAGAATGAACAAATAATCTTGGAGTTAGTAGTTACAGACCTGAAAGTGTCTGTCACAGCCAGGGCAGCCTGTGCCCTATAGAAGAGGAACAGACCTGAAAGCGTCTGTCACAGGGCAGCCTGTGCCCTATAGCAGTGGTTCCCAAACATCTTTGTGTCAAGGACCCCCAAATCAACATTTATTAGGCTATGGACCCCCATTTAGAAACATATGCCTGCAGTGACCCCGATAAGGGAGGATTTTTACAACTCTAGCAGTGATTCCGAAACATAAAGATTTCAAGGACCCCCAGTTTCACAGGCATTATGCTACGGACCCCCGATTTAATGGCATTTCTATCTCTGGTAGGCTACCCCAATTTATATCGTAAAACCACTGTAAATGTAACTCTGAGAGTGTACAATTGGGTTACAGACCCATAAGGGTCCATTTGGTTCCCAACTAATTGAGCTAGGTACCCCCTGGAACTCCCTCAAGTACCCCTAGGGGTCCCCGGACCCCACTTTGGGAACCCATGTCCTATAGAAGAGGGACAAACAGGCATACACTCACAGCTGTTTCCAAATAACAGCAAGCCTACTTGGAGGATTGTGGTACTGGACAGCGTTGCATGCTATTCCTATTTTATAATTTGTACCGAACAATATTGTATCATGCATTATAAAAGGTGTGGCCATTGAGACGCCACAAAAATGTTTGCATTTCGGTTTATTGTGAATTGTGTTTAGGTATGAAGTATGATTGTTTTCCACCTGTCTCTCCTGCAGTGGTGTTCCTCTTGATTGCGTGGGGGAAGGTACCAATTAAGTGCAGAGCAGGAGGGGTGTCTGTTTTATGTTCCAAGAGCTCTTGTATTATATGTTCTCTTATCTCAACGATGTGGCACCTGAAATGTAATTATGTATTTAGAATGGGTTTAGTAAATCAACTCATGGGCCATAGTTTGCCTTATTTTCAGTTCTTGGCATGGTCTCGCCTTTTATAAAAGGGAGGCTGCAGGATGCTGAGGGTCAGTAGGCTATAGTGGCTTAGCCTCGGTACCCATGCATGCAAGCTTTTATTTTCGTTCGCGTTCAGCAGTAGTGGCAACAAGCAGGTAACACCCAGGGTAGTCAGTAGAAATGTTGAAGGAAGGGTGCTGTTTTCCTGTGTTTTGCCAAACGCTGTGGCAGATTCGTCTGGTTTCCAAACTTTTCAAGCCCATGGGGTCGCTCGGACCCCACTATTGAGAACCACTGTCTGCTTTAAGGTAACATTACAATCCACTGTCACACTCTCACACTGCCTCATTCAACAGCAGGTGTACACCGCACAAAATAATCAACCCGGCATATCTGCTTCATGCACCTCACTTTTCCATCCACAGGGGGCGCTGGGGGTCCAGGTTTCAGCGCTGGTGGCCCTAGCATTATAGTTTAATGGTTCCTGGGGGTTGAAAAAGCAATGCTCTCTCTCTCTCTCTCTCTCTCTCTCTCTCTCTCTCTCTCTCCCCCCCCCCCTCTCTCTCTCCCCCCTCTCTCTCTCTCTCCCCCCTCTCTCTCTCTCTCTCTCTCTCTCTCTCTCTCTCTCTCTCTCTCTCTCTCTCTCTCTCTCTCTCTCTCTCTCTCTCTCTCTCTCTCTCTCTCTCTCTCTCTCTCTCTCTCTCTCTCTCTCTCTCTCTCTCTCTCTCTCTCTCAGCAGAAAGCTCTGCTGCTCTCTCTTATCTGGCCAAACCTGCTGCAGGAGCCAACCTGCAGTGCATTAAACAAGCCACACACACACACACACACACACACACACACACACACACACACACACACACACACACACACACACACACACACACACACACACACACACACACTCACATGTCTGCATGTGGAAATGAACAAAATAATACAAGAGGAGTTATAGCCAGAAAGCTGGACTTACTGGAGAGAGAGAGAGAGATGACTCTGAGAAGGGATGTTCAAACACATGGATATATTAACATATAATAATAACATAGAACTATTGTTGATCAACTACTTATCTTACGACAACTAGAGCGGTGCCCGTTGGAGCCTCTACAGTGGTGCCTGTTGGACACTGATCTACGATGCAAGTTGGAAATACATGCACCACCCAGATAATACCTTTTATGCCCATATATGGAGTTCTTTGTCAGGCCTTTTGTGGCGGTTCTGGACAACTGTGGGTCCGACCGACTCGAAACTGGCCACTGCACCCCCTGTGGTGGTTTGGAGCGTGTGTGTCGAATTTGAAGTCAGTGGGGCGAACGTTTCTCGAGTTACATGGATTACACACACACACACACACACACACACACACACACACACACACACACACACACACACACACACACACACACACACACACACACACACACACACACACACACACACAGTCAGTCACACACACAGACTTGGTGCATTTATAGTTAGATAAAAGGCAGAGAAACCGATGAGAGAGAGAGAGAGAGAGAGAGAGAGAGAGAGAGAGAGAGAACGTTTAATGTCTAACTGCTCGTCTCAGAAAGTCACAACCCCATATAAAAAATGACAATGTGTTCAAACCAGTGGTTCTCAATCATTTCCATTTCAACCAACATAGTATAGGCCTATTATATAGTTCCTAGTTATTGGTTTATAAGGTTTTAAAGGAAAACTTTACATTATTGTGTTTTACTTTAAGGACCACTTTTCATCTTCATAATAATTGGTCCTCACTAATGTTCATGATAAAATACCACAAATATTTTCCTAATTGGTCTGTGTCTCATAGGAGGGCTGTGGGCAGTTCAGAACAGAAACCCGTCCACCAGTGACATCATCATTAGTCAGATTTGTTAAACAAGATTTAAATATATTTAGATTTGTATTATCGTGAGAACGATGGCTTCCATTTTCGTATTGCAACTTTTCAGGAATATGATGATGATGTCACTGGTGGACGTGTTTCTGAACTGCCCACAGCCCTCCTATGAGACACAGACCGAATATAAAGACACTTGTGTGAAGTGAGGGGCACTCTTATCATCATGCATCATCACATTCCGTGCTCAGCTAATCAAATCATCACAAATGTGGTACACATTCTGTGCTCAGCCAATCAAATAATCACAATGGGGTACACAGAGACACAAAAAGCTGGGCATAGGAGGGGCTACCCCTAAAAAGAATGGTGGTATTTTATAACGATCATGATGATCATGATCAGATCAGTGAGGACCAATTATATGAAGATAGGTTGAAAAGTGGTCCTTTAATTATTTTATATTAATGATTAATGATTATTTATATTATTAAACTTGTTTTGGCAATTATTTGGGGTCCCATGCACTTGAAATGCCATTGCTTTCTCAGCCAACAGAGGTTTAACTTGTTAGTAGTTCCAAGTTCCAAAAATTTGACAGTTTTCTGAAATATGTCAATATTTCATGTCAAGGACCACAAAAAATGTAATTGGCCACAGACCCCCATTTGAAAATATGTTGTTCCAGGGACCCCACCATTTGAAAGAATATCTATTCACATTTTTCAAGATTTTTCCAAAATAGCAGATATATGAGCTTGTAGATCTGCTATTGTTCAATAGCTAAAGTATAATATAATGCTTGAAACACCAAAAGAGGTTCCCGCCCAGAATGGGTTAGTAGCACTGACTGGAATGAACAAACTTTGCTTTGCTTGAATAGGCCTAACAGTCCTGACTGAGTCTGACACAGACAGTCGAGACAGATAACATATAGGGGTCAATTAATTCTGTTTCATTAGATTTCTTAGTTCTGTTCTGGCCCTCAATAATTCATAGCTTCTTATCTTAGACCTAAGTGTCATTCACAGGGACAAAAAGGACTCTTTCAAGTTCTGAATGAATGTGTCACCCTCCTCACCTATTTTGTGATATTCTATGAACCAGTCTGCCTATTAGGCGATTATGCTTAGCCTATTTTGACCTCCTAATGAAATAACAGCACAATTAGTTGCTGCTGATATGTCAACTGTTTCCCACAGTGTGAAGGATAATGATCAACTAATATTGATTTCATTATTTCTCAGGCATGTGCACACTGCACAGGTGCACGTGGCACGGCGGCAGAGGAGCTGGGGTCTGGAATCTGTCAAACCATGTCACTATTTAAGGAGTGACAACTGTGTGAATTCTGGTGTCATCGTGGACGTCACGTGAGTGTCAGATCTATTGATAGGAGTGACACTGAGGAAAGTTTCTCACGCATATACGCACGCATGCATGCGCGCACACACACACACACACACACACACACACACACTGACACACACATACTCTTTCTCACTTTAATAGGACGCTGGCTCGCTCTCACACACACACACACACACACACACACACACACACTCTCTCTCTCTCTCTGTCTTTCTCTATCACACACACTCTCTCACACGCACACACACGTACACACGCGCGTGCGCTCACACGACACGTACAGTACATGGATGCGCACGCACTTCCAGTAGCGAAACAGAGTCCTAGACAGCGCAAATATTAAAAGAGTATTTTATTTCACCCTGAAATGTGTGCGATCTGTATTAAACAAAACATGGAGTAGGCCTACTGCTTTAGCAATATGTCGAACTCGAAATTACGATTCCAATCACATTTGAGCGGACCATACAGCCGTGCACATACACATGGGTAGACAGACTACATAGTACGGATGCTACCCGGACTATTAAACTCCAAGCTGCCCGACACGCCACTCTCCAAACTCGGCGCACAGGCATGAGTCGACGGTTTCAAGTTGCCCTCTCTGTGAATTGATTCTACTATGAGCCTACACGAATCTTTGCTTTTAAGAGCGGGGGTGCGCACTGGAAGTATGACGTCTAATTTCACACTTCTCCCAGAGCAATCACCGATAAAGAGAACTGTCACTGTAGTTTTATTATTAATAATATGTCTGATTCGTAAAGGGAGGGGAAATGCTCCTATTTGCGCACCATTTCAGCTGTATTTGTTGTCCCTAACAGCAGCCTCACCCTGCTCTGAAAAATGGAACATTCCACAATTTATTCCAGGGAAAGACTGACAGTTTTTTGGGTCATGAAGCAGCTGTTCAAGTCAGCGGCTGTTACTCCCTCCGCTGGAATAAGAAATTAGTCCATTTTAAAGTAAATAACTAAAGCCTCTGGCTGATAAGGGGGAATTATAGAATAGTGTGCAGTCTCGATTTAACGGAGAAACAGGCCCAAACAGTTAAATCCAATAAATATGATTTTCCCTCCATCAAATTACTGAACACATTGTTGCTACAGTTTAGTTATAAACATGGGTAGGGGAAAAAAGATAGGCTAAGCAACTGTGTCCCAATATAGAGGAATTACACGAGGTTGACTATCGGACTACCACACTTTCTATATGATAAATGCAAATATTATATAGGCCTATATTATGTGAAATTGTTTTTTTTCTCTCTCTCGTTGGATCTTTAGGCCAACTGAAGGTCATTCAGAATACCAATGTTAATTTGATTCTTTCATTGTTTACGCAAACGCATTGTCAATCTAATTTAATATTCTGATTACTATTGTATTGTCGCTACTGCCTCTATTTGTTTTGTGTAATTATCACTTCACTTAAGTGAAATTTGACAATAATTTGATGGACGGTGTAATATATTACATTGATGGGGGTCTTTTGTGTGACGTCATTAAAGGACTATCATTTAGTCATTTCTTTGTCCTCTGACATGTTAGATGTAGGCTATTATATGTAGGACTAACATTATAGATGCATTAGATGTAGGCCTAACATTAGATGCATATGTATGGCTTATAACATCATATGTCTTTTTGACCTTTCAGAAGGTGAGCTATGCTACTACTGTTTTACAATGGTGGACAGTAACAAAGTAATAATAATAATAATAATAATAATAAAAAGTGCATAATTTACTTGAGTACTGCAGGCCTATTTAAAGTACATCCTTTGTTTGTCTGTGCTTAACTGGAGTAGGCCCCTATTTGTCTTTTTGGATTCCACTCCACAACATTTTAAAGAGACATAATGTACTTTTGACTGCACTACATTTCTAGGAAGGCAAAAAGGTACATTATGAAATAGAAAAAGTACTCCTTGGAGCACATGTCTCTGCTAGGTCAGGTATAGGCTATTGTGGCCTCCTGGTGGCGCTATTATTGGCCAATGTGGAAAGGGTGCCATTTCTTCTTATTGTCTTTTCATGGCAATCAGACACTGCATTCATGATTTGAGGCATTTTGTTCCAGAAATGTGTTTTGCAAAAATCAACCTGCTAGTGGCGCTATAACAGGCTAATGTGAAAAGGTTGGCATTTCTTCCTTGGCCTAGTAAGAATGTTCATGCAAAATCTTACGGGAATTTCATTCTAAACGGACCAATCCTGCAAACCTTGGAAGCCAATGTTAGCCAATTAGGATGGAATATGAAATATCGGACACATCAAACTTGATCACATGACTATAGAATCTGAAGGAGTAATACAAAAAAAAGTGTTGTACAAAAGTTGGGCCTCTGGTGGCGCTACATTATATGAAAAGCAGATGTGAGAAATGCAGGCCACTGAGGCCTCTGTGAGTGCATGCAAAGTTTCGCAGCGACCTTTTGCAGACTTCGGCCTGGCGGAGACAATCCCAATCAGCCACTTTTGCTATACTTCTGAATTTGAATCCTGAAAAGTAACGGTTATGGACATAATGAGGTTTCCACCCGACAGAGACGATTTGCTATATATATGCTACACATTCAAGGTTCTGAAAGACGGTGTTTTATACTATATAGACAGTTAGTGAGCAACATTGATGCTCGTTATGTTGGAGTGTTGTGTCCCAACATGACCAGGCTGCAGAGAAAAAGCAGAGGAAGCACGCCAGTTAAGTTACAGATTCAGAGTAAGAATTAGTAAGAAAGTAAGAATGAAACAACACTCAGTGGTGGAAAAAGTACTCATATTCATTTTAAAGTAAAAAGTATTAAAAGTATCAATACTGCAATGTAGAAATAATTTACTTGAGTAAAAGTGCAAAAGTACTTCGCATCATTGTGAGCTTGTAGATTGGCTATTTTCAAATGGCCGAATTGTAAACTCAGCAACAAAAGAAACGTAACTTTGGTCCATTATTTCCCCACTTGTAATCGTTGATTAGTCACCTCCCAACGAGGTACAGCTTGTAAGGATCGGGCGTTCGTGGGATGAGCAACACAGCTAAACCTGTGGGTAGCAAAATGGCAAGTGGTTGGTATTCACCCTTGCTTTGAGTTGCTTAGTGGATTGGATGATTGCACTCTCACACAGTATAAGGTAAAAAAAAAACACATATTGGCCATTTTTACACTTTATTGATTTACCCTTAGTGTTATAGGGAACTCGGTAGCGGGTGGACGATCCATACACAGCCACAACACTTGGTATGGGGCAGTATCTCACAGGCAAGACAGAACTTGTCATCATTGAAGGCAATCTCAATGCAGTGAGATATCGGGATTCTGGAACCAGTGGCGATCCCATATCCCATCTTGCGCCACCCTTATCCCTAAACGTATTTGCCATTTTTTACTATTTTGAAAAACATTTTAAACTAGCCGATCTACATCGAGACATTGTGAGCTTGTAGATCGGCTATTTGAACTATTTAAAATGTTTTTTTAAATGGCAAATTAGTTTAGGGATAGAGGGACAAACAGAACCATGTTGGCTGACTTGTAACAAAACCTGGTTGAGGAATGGGATGCCATCCCACAGCAAAATGTGGCTAGGTTGGTGACCAGCATGAGGAGGAGGTGCCAAGTGTTGCGGCTGAGTTCCAAGTGTTGCTATCGAGTTCCCTAACACTGAGTGTAAAATGAATAAAGTGTAAAGTATGTGTTGTTTTTTTACCTTATTAGTATTGCTGTGTGAGAGTGCAATCATCCAATCCACACAAATCAAAGCAAGGGTGAATACAAAACCAATTGGTATTATTAAAACTCACTCCATGCCACATGACGCCTATTCCGTATAGTGGAGAAATAATGGACCAAAGTTAAGTTTCCGAACTTTTGTTGCTATGGTAAAAGTGGTTAATGTATGTCTTGTAATAATAATCAAAATCTACAAAGTAACTAAAGTTTTCAAAAAAATGTAGTGAAGTAAAATATTTGGATCTGAGATGTAGTGGAATTGTAAATACTCAAGTAAAGTACAAATACTTCAAAATTGTACAGTACTTAAGTAAATGTACTTTACAGTACTTTACAGCACTATACTAACACTATACTATACAGTATACTTTACAGCACTATACTAACACTATACTATACAGTACACTACTACTATACTATATATATATATATATATATACTATACTATACTATACACTATACTTTACAGCACTATACTAACACTATACTATACAGTATACTTTACAGCACTATACTAACACTATACTATACAGTACACTACTACTATACTATATATATATATATATATATACTATACTATACTATACACTATACTTTACAGCACTATACTAACACTATACTATACACTATACTTTACAGCACTATACTAACACTATACTATACAGTAGTATACACCTATATAGCCTGTGCTATGCAAAACAACGAACACAAAGTCACAGTACACGTACATACAGTATACTGTAATGGAGCTATTGTGCTGGTAAATAGAAAGTGAAGGTGTATGTGGACTGCACTGGTGTTAATAAAACAATTCAATATTATCAATTTATATTCTAGAGTTGATCATTATACCACTTTAACCACCCCCATAGTTCTTCGTACATTATTTCCTCTGGAAAATGCATGGTGGGAGATGGGATGAGCATGGTTGTAATTTGTGACAGTTCTCTATGTACTATATGTCAGCTCTGCGTCATTAGGGTTAGAAATGGTACACAGTTAGTTACCATACAGAGACATTTTTATAAAACTAATAAGAATCATAAGATTTACAGTCATATATTTGATACAACAGATGAACAGATGGCACCAATGTCAGTGTGAGCAGACGATTTCCACTTTCCTCCGAATATCATTGGTATGCTGAGGTAATCTCATATGTCAGGGTGTGTTTTTTTAAATAATTTGCATAAAGTAACATGGATGTTATTTATGCATTGTAATATTATGTATGTGTGTGTGTCGTGTGTGTGTGTGCTTGCGTGCGTTCTGTGTGAATGTTTTGATAACACAATATTTCTGCATGAAGGAGCACTGTCCTATTTTACCATTACGTCCTCCACAATAAAATGTGGAGTGTGAGACACTCTGAGAGTGTATATGGATCCGTACAGGATCACCATTACACCATTATTACAGTTAAATTAACATTCCACATTTTGCGGTCATGTTTCCCCGCACTTATCTGGATCGTGGCATTTTCCATTGCTCTATCCCAGTGGTTCTCAAACATTTTCAATGTATTTAGCTGTGGACCAAATACACATATTTTGTACCAGGGACTGCCATAAGACATTTGACAAGTTTTGCAAATAGCAGAGATATAAGCAGTGAAGCACACAATGTGTAGCAATGTGACACATTGTGAGTTTGTAGATATAATAGTTAAAAAAAGAAATAGGGCTTAAGTGTTTAAACTGTTCCTCATTTTGTTGAGCCCCTAGAACCCCCTCAAGGACCCCTGGGAGTCCCCGGACCCCACTTTGACAATCATTGCTCTATCCTTCGCTCTCGGCGTCTCTCTGACTATAGTCACCAGTCCTCCACTGGCATGCGTTCCTCCCCTCTAGTCATAATGGAGATCATATGTTGAAGCCAGCGCTGAAACCCAACACGGGGCATCCACATCAAATAAAACCTGCTGTCAGCAGCACGGCCTGGCTGCACCAAGGGGAGTGAAACCATATCTCTACCGGCCTCACCAACACTCCATAAAATGGAAGCCAAAAAGGCAGTCTAACCAACAGGCAGGGTGAGGCGGCATACAGAGATGGACAGACAGACAGACAGACAGACCCCCACCTCTATGGGTGACATTCCATTCCTCTTCTCCACAACCAGGGTTTTTCTGTGTGACATAGTTGTGGTGTTGCTGTCAAACCCTCTGAGGAGAAGTTTACAGTCGTTTCACCTGCAGGGACTTGTAGCTGTCAGTCACCCAGGACAGACAATGATGCACAGTGTTTTTGACTGGCAGGCAATTTGTGGAACTGTGTGATGATTCAAAGCATGTCATAAGAAATGCATAGGCCGTACCTGTGGCTCCACCATGCTTCGTGCCCGTCATCTTTATGAGATGCTTATAGGTCTTGTTCCCATCTCTGTTGCATTATTTAAGGACCATACCAGTGGTCTGACATGTTTAGCCCACTGACTACGTCTTAACACTAACAGTACTTGACGTTTCCCAAACCATACCGTGGCGTGTTTGATTTTGGAGGAAGCCATTGCATTCTGATTATTTGAGTGGTACGGTATGAAAATCAACTTGTAGAGACTCGAATCTTGCTTGATGTAGGTAATCCAATACGCTAAATGTAATTGCGCAGTTATTGTTAGTGAAAGTTATGTTGTCATATTGTTTTAACCCTAGAACACTAAACTGATTTTCTGAATCGTCCGGGTGATTTTCACCCGGACGATTATATTTTTATAATTTCATAATTTCAATTTCATAATGTTGCTGATGTCTGAGGTGGGAGAGTCTTTTAGTACCTTCATGATGCTCAGTGACGTCATAGAAGGTAGGTTTGTTTCCCTGCCCACATCCCTGTTTCTTTCTACAGCTGCCTGTAGAAAAACACCTATCAAGTGTGATAGAGAAGAATCCCATACACCCACAAAGGAATTTTTTATTTATTTATTTTTTCTTCACTGGACCATTCTCGCATGTCCTATAGGAAAGGGTGGACCAAAGGAGAAGTTCCCAACTTAATTTCTCCTTTTTTAGGAATATTAAAAAAATAATATGCACGTTTTTCACAGATTTTGCCCCCTATGACAGCCGGGTATTTTTTGTTTTTTTGTGAAAAGTCATGATGAAATTTAAGAAGAGTAGCTTAAGTTGCCATGTATTGCTGAATATTTATGGAATATTTTACATGGGGTAAAAAATACCTATCTTTAGTGAAAATATGTTTAGTGTTCTGGAACAGATTGATTTTAAAAGTCTGGGTGACAATCTGGACTTACATGGCTCATTGATGTTTAGCAAACTTTGACTCAATTATTATTTCCATAAGGTGGACCCTATCATCCTTATTCTGGGAATGTCAGGTGAACATTCAACATAAATAGCAGATCATAATAAGTAAACATTTAGCAAAAAAAACATTGGCTATAGTCGAAGAACGTTTTGCAGAGGATGAAAACCAGGAGGGGACCCAGTACAGATCCCTGGGAGACTACGGTAAACTGTTTTTAGTATGTAGCAGGGGTCGGTAAACTGTGTGTAGTATGTAGCAATGGTCGGCAAGTAAGTTTGGCCTGGGGCCAATATTTTTCTATGTCATTAGATGACTGGCCATAACTCCAATTTTCTAATTTAGGAGCTGGAACATGCAACAAACCAAACCACCTCATAAACAATAACTACATTGCTGTAAAAGTTAATAAATATGTGTGTGGTACAACTATACTGATTGCTTGCGTAATCATTTTGTACATGCCCCATCCTAGCCCCGTTCGGAACCTCACCAATAACAAAATAAGCGTTAGAAACGAGTCAAATAACCCAGAGACTACATTTCTGGGTAGGCGGGTGGCTGCATCTGCCTGTCACACAACATAAACTGAATGTTAATTACGTTTATTTTTATCCATTTTTATATATTGATATTTAATGTTTCGTGGTTAGTACGAGTTGAGTCACCACCAGCTGAGCTTATGTCAACGAGGAATCTCAGGAACGCAATGTGTTGACGGCTGGGCGTGACGTATATTAGCAGCGACATTGCCTTATGTAGTTTCAAGGCTTTTGCGGCCACATTAATTCCATTTTCTCCAGAAACTGGCTGTATCAAATATTAATGAACATCATTAACGACACACAGCCACTCCCCTGACAGAAAGGCCGGGGTGGTCGGTTTATTTTTCAAACATAGTTCTTATATGAAGCGATCTAAAATCCCCCTATGGGGATTATAATGCAACTAAAAAAATACATGAACCTGTGTACTGGCGCCCTCTACTGAAAGTGACGTCAGACTTCTGTGCTCTATAGATTATTAGTCAGCCTGTGGCCAGTCAATCCCCTGTCCGCATATGCAGTACTACTTCCATAAGATTGCATTGGGAAAACATAGCACAGGCTGACTTCCTAAGCTATGTAAGTGGCTGTTTCACTCAGCTCTTTCCACAAAACTTTCTATCATCCGTAGCTCTCAGGAAATACCTTTACTTTTTGCATACGATACTGTGAAAAGGCGTTTCTACACTGCTCTTGGAGGGCTCGACCCATTTCGACCTATGCAGGATATCCTGACAGGGTACCTCTTCTCCAAGGTAATAGAGGAGGGTGAGGTTCCAAACGGGGCTAGCTCCATCCTTGAATCTGACAATGTGATATTTTGTTCAACATTATATCTGGAAATAGAAGGGCATACTCAAACAAGAGCTGTTTCAGGGTTCAAGGGGTAACAGGTATACGGTCACCCCTTTTCCATCTCGCCCCACTACTCTACTCTAGCTGTAAATAACAAACATAATTCATGTTGGTGATTATATAAAAGGTATTATCATATTCATTTATCTTTTTGAAGTTCACTCTGTATATCCACGGGCATAATAGCCTGTGGTCTAAAGGAAATGGGGGAAAAAAATATTTTCCCCTTTGTTTTTGCCTCTTTTTGTGTTAAAAGAGAAACTCAGTTTGGCCCCTCCCCTTTCTTAATCCACTTCCTCCCGGGTGCTTCTGTGTTTATTCAAACTAACAACACTATGTTTAGTTTCATCCATTCAAAGCCATTGCTATCCATCTATATTATATATTGCTGTCAGTCCAATTATATTTATTTAGATAAATAATTTGGCCGGCCAGATATTATTGCTGGCAGATCAGTTCTTGCAAACAGGCCGCCTGTTGCCTACCAATTATATACTGTAGTAGGGTTCATGTGGCTAAAGCCTTTGCAGTAAATGTAAACAAATGCCAAATCAAATAATTAAATGTCACAACAATATGTTGAGTTTGTAAATCTGCTATATTGAGATTTGAGATACATCGGCTGCATAGTTGCCAATACCTACTATAATAACTACTAAAAAAGTTAAATAATGGCTGACATATTGACCAGGCTGCCGCTCTATTGAGCCACATATCAAGCATGACGTGAAGCGTTATATTTCTATATCCCAGGTGTATCAAGGCGATCGTATCAATGTTCCACCTTGCTGCCCACCCACTCACCCTACGAGACAACAGCATCACTGCAACAACCATTTGTCAGCAGATATGACTGAGATGGCAGTGCTCTTCTATAGTCTCCCTTCCCGGTCTGACGTGTGAAGATACAGATCTGGTGTCCGCTCCGAGAAGATTGATGAAGTATTGGTTGGTGACGGTGTGGCTTTGTGCTGCCGGAGGAGGGAGAGAAGACAGAGGCTGTGTGTGTGAACAGAGTAGACACTAGTGTGAAGAGCCTAGAAGGGTGTCTGTTCTGTGCTGTTCTGCATTTTGGTGTTATGTTTCTACTCTCTTATGTTCCATTCTGTTCTGATCCTAAAGCCCAAAACACACCAAAGGGTGGCGTTGGGAGTCAGGACAAAACTGTTTTTAAGGTCAACAAGACCAATGCAACTCGTCGCAACTCAATGAGTCCCTTTGGTGTGGTTTGGGCTTTAGAGTTGTAGTCTGTTCTATGCTGTTCTGTCCTTTGTTGTTCTGCTCTAAGGTGTTCTGTCCTTTGTTGTTCTGCTCTAAGGTGTTCTGTCCTTTGTTGTTCTGCTCTATCATTGGTGTTCACATGTGGACCCCAATGGAAACAAGAGCATCCTTTTGTATGGAACTGTACCTCTGTGCTTTTTCTTGAAAACTGTAAAGTATTCATCAATCAATCAATCAATCCTGTTCTTTGTTGAGTTCTGTTATAGGGTGTTCTGTTCTATGGTATTCTGTTTGTTGCTGTTCTGTTTGTTGCGATTCTGTTCTTTGCGGTTCTGCTCTATGCTGTTACAGTCATTGCTGTCATTGCTGTTCTATGCATGGCTGTTATGTGCTGTTTGGCTGTGCTGTCCTTGTTCTCCTCAGCTCTACTCTCTGCTAGTCTGCAGCCTTATGGTGGCTGTAGTTTACGTAAAGGATAAACAGTGGCCGGGGTCCTAATCCACATGCAGGCAGAGCAGGAGGTGTGTGCTGTGGATTACTGGAGGCTAACTCAAGCCTCTCCACTTGTTTTACACCTCAAGAGGGTCCTAATTGAGCTAAATCTCATTATTTATGGCTGGCTATGGAGACTGTAATCAGGGTGGCTGGTGTGTCTTTAAACAGATCAGTCAGGAGCTGCGTCTGTTTGGGTGTGCTCGTGTGTATGCAATGGCGCGTGCGCGGGGACACATGCACACGCACGTCGCACACGCACGCACGCACACACACACACACACACACACACACACACACACACACACATGACACATTGACGTTCCAGGTTTCTCTCAGGAAAAGTCTTGGCTGTGGGAGGAGAAGCATTCTGTGGTCATTAGAGGCTCCAGTACACTCATCATCACAGTGCAATGTGGAAGCATGTGTGTGTGTGTGTGTGTGTGTGTGTGTGTGTGTGTGTGTGTGTGTGTGTGTGTGTGTGTGTGTGTGTGTGTGTGTGTGTGTGTGTGTGTGTGTGTGTGTGTGTGTGTGTGTGTGTGTGTGTGTGTGTGTGTGTGTGTGTGTGTGTGTGAAAGAGAGAGAGAGAGAGAGAGAAAGACAGATTGCATACATGCATTTCTGCTCCAGTTATAACGCACCTAGTGAAATTAACATAATTATTACTTGTAAATTCACCAGGACAGAAGTTCATATTCCATTTAATTCCACATTTAGCGGCATAGTTTCTTCTACTTTAATTATGCTGTATGACTGAGTTAGGATCCAGGAGATCATTTTATATAAACTGCTGGTCTAGTGTGGATTTCTTCTCTCTCCCCCATATTTTCAAAAAGCAGGGATCATTCCCAAATGTGACAGTTTTCTTCTTTTTATTGTGGCCATTCTAAGCCTTTTATAGCGATGGTGGACTGGAGAGAGAGAGAGAGAGAGAGAGAGAGAGTAGGGAATGACATTCAGCAAATGGTCTGCCTGCCCGGGAATCGAACTTGGGCGTCACTGATCAGCTATAGGCATTGCGCGCCATTTGGTATATACCCAAACCACGGCTATCAGGTCATGAACGCCCCATGAAGTTTCATTAGCTAATATAAGCCGTATGGAACACTGGTAACATAGGAGGACGAGTCACTGATAGAAAATTGTGAAGACAGAATTAAAAAGCAATTCACGTTAGCGTTGCTCTCTTTTGGATTCCTGCAATAAAGATGTGTCAGAGAGGAAAGAGACTGAGACATATAGGTGACATAGAGATTGAGAGAAGACGAGGTAGAGGAGAGGAATGTATTCATGTGACACACAAAATCGAAAAGGAAAAGTGAATATCAAAGGAACCAAAAGGCAGATTTTTGCATTCGAGATGGTTGGAAGATTTTGAGGTCGTTGGGGCGAGGTGAGGTGGAAGAGAGGAGAGAGAGAGAGAGAGAGAGAGAGAGAGAGAGAGAGTGCGCGCAGCTCTGATAGGGGGCAATGGGGGGGTTGGGATTTGAGAAACCTCTCAACCATATGCATTTCTATGTCTGTAATATACATGCAAATAGCTGCATGCATGAGCGAGAGGAGAGACAAATGTGCGGGGATATTTTCGTAGAGCCACATTACGCTGCCTGCACACAGCCACGCTCCAGACGTGCAGCCAGCATACTGAGCTAAACTGGATCTTAAACTCTTCACCCATCTTCTGGCCAAGCTTTTCCTGACCCATGCATGTTTCATGTTTGCCCGTGTGTTGACCCCGACTTTCAACTAATGCATTTAATGCATACATTTACACATTTCCTGGTTGTTGCATTCACAATATTGTTTGGAGCGATGTGATTCGATATTAAGTCAGCTAGTTGCATCTAGATGGACCTTAATATTCCACTAATAGTCGTAACGACAGCCCAATCAGAATAAAATCTTTACCACGTTAATCACTGAAGAGGCTGGTCTGATTCAGTCTGATCAGTAGTAATGTTTAATAATTTTCAGGTTCGAGAGGGCTGATAAACGTTTAGTTAATTCATTCAATAGGAACATTTTAGCACATCAGAACGAAAATACATCACGTGGATGCACCTGGGACGTATCCTCAGTAATGTATCCCACGGTCATCATGGTTTCGGGTCTCGCGAACATCATACCCCTCACTCGGGTGACCCAGCCGGGGTGATCAAGTCCCGACTTACGTCCCGTAGCTACGTAGCTATACTGGGACGTAAGTTCAACCCTTATTTTGAAGGGCCAAAACGCTGCGACCGGATGTTATGTTGACATAATGATGTGTGTGCGTTGTCGGACCGGATGTTGATCTCTCGCTGGACGATGAGAAACCTCATCACAATGATCACAGCGTTGGCAATCTGCGTGGAAAAACCTTGTTTTGAACAGAAATGCCATCTGGGACAAGGAATTGGAGATAAAGGCGATTGAAAGCAACAGATAGAACAGGCATGGGTGAGCGCGCAGTTCCAAGATGGCGCTGTCCAGTTTCACACTCGACACCAGTGTCACACTCTAACATGAGTAGCATTATGACTTGATCGATCTGTATTAAAGATCAATTCCCGTAATTCTACGTCCATAGCGGGGGGCCAGACTAATCCAAATCACAGTGATTTACGGGAATGACACTTTATGTGTTAAATGCTGTGGGCAATGTGAACGCACATCACTTTTATTTATTTGGCATCCATGTAAACAGTTCATATCTATAATCAGAATGATTTCTGTTGGACTGAACTTGAAGAAATATTGTCCATGTAAACGCAGCTGCTACAGTCTGTGATTGATGGTTGGTACATGCCATGGTCCTGATACATCAGAAACAATGTGAAAGTGAAAATACACAGGCAATACATTCTTACACATTTCCACATCGGTTGATCTAGAGAAGAGAAGTAGTCTCGAGTCTTTAGACAAAAGAGAAACAGAAAGTACCAAAATCATGGCCCTGCATGGAGAAATAGAGAGATGGACAGACTGATCTGATCCGTGGTGTAGAAAGAGGGAGCTGGTTATCATCGGAGTGAGAGATATTCACACTTACAGCGGAGTACCAGAGTCAACTGATGGACCTGAGGGAGAGAGATCGGTGCCTAGAGAGTGATCTCTGCTCTGGGCTGAGTGGCCAGACAAAGCCCTGGGATGGAGGGGCCGCTGGCTGCAGCAGATGTTTTATTGGGAGACATGAACGCTTCAGAGGACATTTTACAGGCCATTTTACTGCAGAGAGCCTGGCCAACTCGGAGTGAGATATAACAGGTTTTGTGTGAGTGCGTGGATGTGGGTGAATGTGTGTTTGTATGCATTTGTGTGTAACAGTGGCACCTGTTCCTTTGCCAATGTACAGATACCCGTGGAAGTGGTGTCACGCAGCCAGACAATTGAAGATCTCCGGCTACTTATACTTCTGGCGACATCTAAATTCAACGAAGTGGCTATAAAACCGTGCATGTGGAAACAATTGAGAGATTAAGAAAATAACTGCATTGCAGAACCAATGCCTTCAGGGCGGTCCTCCATATTGTGATGGGATCAGGATTGATTTTCAAAGCAGTATGGGCAGCTGTTCTAGCCGCTACATTGAATTAAGATCTCCCCACATATACAGTATTGGAAGATGGAGATCTCCATTCAGTGTCAGAATCAACTTTCACAGGTTTTTAGGTTTTTTTTTTTTAGGTTTTTAAAGAAGTGGTTGAAATTCTTCTTCAATACCAATACTTGTGACATACTTGTCATGTGGCCTGTGTGTTCCCTCCCGGTATTGCTATAATAGGCCTTTCAAAGCAATCAGACGCTGCGTTCATGATTTGATGCATTTTGTTCAAAAGTATATCTGCCTGCTGGTGGGTTCTCACAGGCCAATGTGAAAAGCGTGGCCTAGTGGGAATCTGTGTGCAAAGTTTCACGGCAATCGCACACATGATTTGAGTCATTTTGCTCAAAACACACCAATTTTGCAAACGTTGGAAGCCAATGCTAGCCAATCACGATGGAATATGAAAAATCTGACTTTGGTTAGGGTGGGGTTGCTGTGATTAGATGTGATTAAGGTTAGGGTAAGGGAGGTTAGGATTTGGTTTAGCTGTGGTAGTGATTACGCTTACGGTTTAATTGTCTCCACCAGGCCGAAGGCATGGGGAGAGAGTATGTTTTGGGAGTGGTTGCAGAAGGTTTGTAAGACAAATGTATGCGTGTGATTACATCTTTGCTGTATGTCTGTACATATGACCGCACAACATAATGTCAGCAACAATCTAAAACAAACTAAAAAAAAGTGCCCTTCTGGTAACAGGTCTCCACCAGGATGATAGGAGTGTGTGTGATGTTTGTCAAAATGTTTAGGAGTAATATAAACGTGTGTGTGTGTGTGTGTGTGTGTGTGTGTGTGTGTGTGTGTGTGTGTGATGTGACTTGGCCTGTTGTAGCGCCACCATGACGCTGATTTGAAAACTGTAAAGTGACATTTCTTCCTCAGCCTAGTGGGAATATGCATGCACAGTTTCACCGCAATCGGACGCTGCATTGTGGCGATTTGTACAAAATGGGTACAAAGCGGGCTACTCCTGAAAACTTTAGAAGCCAATCGTAGCCATGGATTATGAGAAAGCAAACAAACCCGTCTTGATCACATGACTATGGAGAGCATGTGTACCGATTTGCGTGAAATTTGGATAAAATCTGAAGGAGTAATATTAGAAAATGTGTTTTACTCAAATCCAACAGCGATGGTATTAACAGGCAAGATTTGTTCTCCACTGTTCACGATAGGCAGGTCATCGAGGCAAGGTTGCCCCCTTAGTCCTCTCCTTTTTGCCCTCTCGCTCGAACCGTTAGCGCAGACAGTACGTCAGTCCACAGCGATCACACCTATCTCAGTTAACAACACACAACATCGTATTTCTTTATATGCGGACGACATCCTGCTGTTTATTGAGAATGCTCCACAGTCAATTACACACATTCTTAAGCTTTTTGATCAGTTCAGTGCCATCTCAGGCTACAAAATCAATTGGACAAAGTCAGCCCTTTTGCCGCTAAATGAGGAGATGAGATCTGTTGTTCTGCCTCCCATAATCCCAGTAGTGAACAAATTTAAATATCTTGGCATAGATGTGTTCCCGTCTCTCCAAGCTACTGTTAAAAACAATTATAGTGACACTTTGAACAAAATTTGTCTTGATTTAGACAGATGGTCGTCATTGCCCAACTCTCTTCGAGCTCGAGTATCAATCATAAAGATGAATGTCCTCCCTAGGGTTAATTTTGTGAGTTCTATGCTCCCACTGCCACCGCCAGCACAGTATTGGACTAAGATTCATCCTGCTATATCTAAATTTGTGTGGAATAGGAAACGCCCACGTCTCAAACTTTCCTTGTTACAGCGGGCCAGAGCTGATGGCGGTCTCTCGTTGCCTAACTTCAAATTATATTATTGGGCTTTCACTCTTCGCCCCGATATTTCGACTCAACTATAAAGGTTTGTTGGCGAGAGCTTGAGGAGAGTTTGGTTCATCCTGTTGAATTGAGAGATCTGATCTATTCAAACATAACGAATAATCAATGCAAAGTTTTGATGTTTGTTATTATGTTATTTGATGTTAATGGTTTACGTTCTTTCCAGAATTTATGTGATATTTTTTACTTGCCTGGTAACTCTTTTTTTTTCTATTTACAATTGAGAACTGCCATGAGGACATATGGGGTGCCATGGCAGACCCCCCTTGCATTGCACCCTTTGCATAGACTTATCTGTGATTTTAGGTCAAGAGGTTTTGTTTCCGTATTGTATGATTATTTATTAGAATCTAGTTATGGGACCTTGCTTGTCGATACTGTATGGAGGAATGACATACCAAAACTAGATCCAGATTGGAGCTGGGATACAGTATGGTCTAATGTTGTCCTGTCTTCTAGGAATCCTGATCATCAACAAATTCATTTACATTTTGTTCATAGGACATACTTAATCACAACTGCACTTTCTGCACTTCAAACACCATAGGTACATTCTTTCATATGGTGTGGGAGTGTCCGAGTGTCCTCACATTTTGGAATTTGGTTGCTACTAACCTTTCGACTATTCTACAAGTTAACATCACACCCTCCCCATCTCTATTCTTATTAAATGATGTATCCCAGTTGCCATTAAATAACACCTGTATTCGTGTCTTCTTTGCTGGCGTAACGGCCGCAAAGAAGATGGTTGCTTCGCACTGGAAACCGCCTCATACATTGTCATTTCGCCAATGGGCTTTGACCTTTCTAGATATCATTTATCTAGAGATGTCTACAGCAAGATTTCATGGTGCAAAAGAGGAAAACATTGAGATTTGGTCTGGTATTGCAGATTTGGTTAAGGGCATGGTTTAATCATTATTATTATTATTATCATTATTTATTTATTTTTTGTTTCCATTGCACAGTAGTAGGAGTAATGACATTTTGTGGCATCTTTGGTCTCGGGGGGGAGGGGTGGGTGGGATTGTTTGTTTTTGTGTTCCTTGCTTTTGCTGTTATGTGTTGTTTTATATGTGTTTTGTTTTCTTTAAGTCATGTTGTTAACGTGTCTTATTGTGATTTTTGTCTTAAAATAAAAAACATTTGATAACAAAAAAGAAAATGTGTTTTACATAATGTCAGCCTCCTGGTGGCGCTATAAAGAGCAGATGTGAAAAATTCCAGGCAAAGGGTTTTCCTTGGCCTCTAGGGAGTTTTACACAGATCCGTGCAGTTAGAGGTAAAAACACTAATTGGCCAGTTATAGCGCCACCATGCGGCCGTGTTGAAAATGTTCCAGTGGCATTTCTTCCTCAGCCTAGTGGCAATGTGCGTGCACAATTCCACGGAAATCACACGATGTGTTCATGATTTGCGGCATTTTGAGCACAAACTGAGCACAGAAATCTGGAAAGACCAGAGTGCTGGAGATTAGCTGTCCACAGACGGACGGACACACGGACAGAAGGACACACAGACGGACGGACACACTTCTAGATTATGCTATTTTCAACATGCAACCAAGCATAAAATGACTTGGATCTCTTCTCCACTAGTCCCTCCCTCACCAACTCCTCCCAATTTATATTCTTTTAGTTTTCGTCAGTGACAAAAGGTAGTCGACGAACATTTTCCGTCATAGTTTTAGTCGACGAAATCAACACTGCTCTACCTCCTGAGCCACTGCCGCAATTGCCGCCCATAGAGTTTTAAAGGATAGAGTGTGGACAGCCCCGCCCCCTGCTATTCATTTCAATGGAAGTTTCTTAGTGGCGTTTTGAAGCACCCAGAAGAACGCTCTACTTCCGCATTTGACCACCATGCAGTTCCAGCTCTGACCACTACGTCTCGCAGCTTCAACGTTGGCCAGCCTTTCTGGGTGCTTGGTGCCGCCCCATGACTCATTAGGCCATGGGGTCAAAGGTTAAACACATCAAGAAGACTAGTAATCAATTGTAGCCCACGGGAAAATTCTAAAGGCAAACTGCTTGATCTAGTTTATTCACGTGTAAAGCATTCTGTGTTTGTGCGTAGGCTATCACAAACACAAAAGAAGTTCAGGACTTGTGCATCTGTATGGTTTGGATTTTGGGATTTTGGCAATACCTGAAATTTCTCTAAAAAGTCTGGTAGATACAGATAGGTCTATAGGTGAGTGAACAACTGAGTGAGTCCAGTATGTACAGGACTATGATGAGTCGTTGAATGCATGGTGTTCCATATGTTTGCACAAGTGTCTTCATGCCTGCTTTATTGTCTACATTTGTACATAGTGCAGTCAGCAGAAGTGAGATTTATTGCTGCTCTTTGTGCTTACGTGCGCACACACGCATGCATGCGCGTGTACAATATGTATTGTGTGTGTGTGTGTGTGTGTGCGTGTGCGTGTGCGTGTGCGTGTGTGTGTGTGTGTGTGTGTGTGCGTGCGTGCGTGCACCTATATAAGTGTGTATGTGCAGGCTGTTATGAGAGGAGCTGGCAGCAGCCTCTCTTCTCTTCTCTCCTGCAGTAATCAGACAGAGTGGAGGCCTGGCCCTCTCTACCTCTCCCTGCCTGCGGTTTGTCCACATGCCGTCTCAGCCAAGCAGGGAGGAATGTGTGTGTGTGTGTGTGTGTGTGTGTGTGTGTGTGTGTGTGTGTGTGTGTGTGTGTGTGTGTGTGTGTGTGTGTGTGTGTGTGTGTGTGTGTGTGTGTGTGTGTGTGTGTGTGTGTGTGTGTGTGTGCGCGTGCGTGTGCGCGCGCATGTGCGCGTGTCTGTGTTTGCGCACAGCCGTGTGTTTGCCTGAGTATGAGCACGTGCATACATGTGCCTGTGTGTCTGTCTCTGTGAGTTCTTGTGTGTATCTGTGAGTGTATGTGTTCCCCACACAGAAAGAGCACAGAACTATGTGCATCCTTCGGCAAGTGTGTGTGTATGCACTTGCCTTGCACAGACGCGTGCAATTGCGTGTGTGTGTGTGTGTGTGTGTAATTTTGTGCATTTGTGTGTGAGAGCAGGAGGCGTGGCTTGAAGAGGCCCAGTGAGGGAGAGAAGAGGAAAGCTGAAGGTAGTTTTGTCGTCCTTTACCCTAGCGCAGCATTCCCCTGTAAACAGCACGCCGTCGCTGTCCACTGGAAACCTTGTATGTCCCAAAGCCTTACTTTTCAGGAAATGGAAAAACAGAACGTGTGTTCCAATGTTATGTTTATTATGTCGTCACAAGCTCTTGTTAATAATTTTCATTGGAATGATTATAAAAACCCCACACAGACACACCTAGCCACTTATACGTTCACGTAAAATATGTCTTTATGTCAAAAACAGCAGATACGACAAATTGTGAGCTTGTACATGGGCTATTTTGGCGGGTGCATGTGCTTGGTCCGACGTATACCAACAGTCCCACAGGCATTCGTCTGACACCATTCCTAAAACCCAAACCCTAATCCTAACCTCACATGAAGCTATACAGGTTAGTTTTTAGTTACCTGCCACAGGTTAGTTTTATCCTGCCACGCATGCGGGGAGCCACGGATTAGCCAAAGTAACCGGATTAAATGATTGGAGGCTTGTAGCACTTACACCCATAGTGAGCAAATGCTTTGAGAAAGTCGTCAGAGAGATGATCAAGAACACATTGCATTTGCCACCCACACTCGACCCTCTACAGTTTGCTTATCGCCAGAACAGATGCACGGATGACGCGATCACCACAGCTCTCCATACCACCCTCTCTCACTTGGAGAGAGAATAGTCATATGTGATAATAATGCTATTCATAGACTATAGATCAGCGTTTCATACCATAATCCCCCCCATACTAGACACCAAGCTAAAAAGTCTGGGTCTGAACACAAACCTCTGCAGCTGGATACTCAACTTCCTGACAAACAGACGTCAGGTGGTGCAAATGGGTACAACGACTTCTGCCCCTCTAACCCTCAGCACAGGAGCCCCTCAAGGCTGCGTTCTGAGCCCCCTTCTCTACTCCCTGTACACCCATGACTGTGTGGCTCTGTTCAGCTCCAACAAAGTGATCAAGTTTGCAGACAACACCAAGTTTGCAGACACAGTCATAGGCTTGATCACAGAAAATGATGAAGCAGCCTACAGGAGAGAAGTGGAGAACCTGGCACATTGGTGCCAGGAGAACAACCTGGCTCTCAACTTTGACAAAACAAAAGATCTTGGACTACAGGAGACCTCCCAGAGACCACTCTCCCATCCAGATTGGGGGTGCTGCAGTGGAAAGGGTCAGAGAGTTCCAATTCCTGGGGGTGCACATCACTGAGGATCTCACCTGGGCAGTACAGAGCGGGTGGTGAAGAAAGCACAACAAAGTCTCCACTTCCTGAGGAGACTCCAAAGTCGGGCCCCAAAGTCCTAAAAGTTTTCTACATATAGGCACCACAGAGAACATTCTGACTGGCTGCTTCACTGCCTGGTATGGCAGTGAAGTGAAGTTTACCTATACCTTTGTTACTACCTACTTTTTTTTTACTCTTTGATTGCTCTTTCTTTCACTCTTTATTCTTTGTTTGCTGTGCTTGCTGTGTTTTTGTTGTTTTGAATGTTACGCTATCTACTGTATGCTGCTGCATTGTCTGAAGGAAGACAAACAAAAATAAGTTTTACTCTTATGTACCTGTACACAAGATGTAACAATAAAGTACAACCTTGAACATTGAACGGGTTAGTTTAAACCTGCCATGCATTTCGGGAGCCACAGTTGTCACCGGCCACGCATGTCGGGAGCGAGGGTGTTGTCGGACTAATGCCTGTCGGACTGTTAGTATGCTGAACCCCTATTTTGGCTACTTTTGTTTGTCACAATAGAATAGAAAGAGAAAGTGACGTCACACCATTGAAAGTAATAGCTGATAACAAGATGGCGTCACCCGTCCGTTGAACTCTGTTCTGGCAAAAACATACAGTACAAAGGAGATACGAGGTGATATGATACCAACGCCTCCAAACCAGACAGGCTTTTCTAAGCAAGGCAATGCTTCTCAAATATTTTCAATAACCACCACATATATTTGAACAGGACAGGTTTGTTACCACATATATTTGGCCGCTTTGGCCCTCAAACCTATGTCACACCGCCAATCTGTGACGGCTTTGTCAGAGAACCCGTTGTACCCGTCTGTCTGTGTCCCTTTTTTATATATTCATGTATGGAGATCTCTGTATCTGTCTGTCTAACTGTGTCCTTTGTATGCCCATATGGAGTCATTAGTATTATGCCCAAACTGTGTATATTGGCATGCCCATATATGGGCACATTGTTTGAATCGGCAGTTCTGGACAAACAAATCTCCATAAAGTCTACATATGCCTATAATATATGGCCGCATTGGGTTTGTTTGTGTCTGGGTAATCTTTGGGTATATTGGGTGGTTACTATACTTTGGTCCGACATACCATTGGTCCGATCGACTACCTACCCCAAACCCTCACCCTAACCATAACCGCGAGCACGGGGCAGCACACCTAAGCCTAACCCCCAACCCTATCCCGAGTCGGACCAATGCTCCTTCGAACCAATGGTATGTCGGACCAAAGTATGCTCCCCATATTGGGTTTGTTTATGGTTCTGTCTGAGTAAGAGTGATGTGGCTGTGGTCCTCCCTGCTCATGAGAGTTTGTACCTGTCATGATACGCAGGAATGACTGAACCCAAATGCAGAGACAAAAGCAGAATAGGTTTCAAAATAAACTTATTTATTAAGCCAAATAAGTTTACAAACAAAAACTAGGGAATGCAAGAAGTAAATCCATAAAGTCCAAAAAATGCAATACTTCAAGAAGCATGAATGCAAAAACTCAGTCCAAAGGCTTACACCTATACATAACACAAAATCACAAAATACCTTTTAGAAGCCCAAAACAACAAACGAGAAGTCCAAGGCAGAACACAGGAACAAGGATGTATGTACTGACAATGTGTTTGTGAAATGAGTCCAGTCTTATAGGGAGCAGGGTGATTGCAGGAGTGTTCTCAGGTGTGGAATGGGCGTGGCACTGTTGGGCTGAAGAGGGGGTGGAAACAGGTGTGTGACAAGGACTGAGAGAGGGAATGAAGAATGGGAGTGGCTGATGTGGAGACATGGCCTGTAGAGCGACAGACCATGACAGTACCTCCCTCTTAAGGGACGGCTTCCAGACGTCCCACCACGCTGGCCCGGAACACAGAGCAGGGTGGGTGGAGGGGGTCTGGAGGAGGGGAACTGATGCTGAGCAGATGACGTCAGGCGGACGGCCTGGGGGCTGGGACGAGACGGTCAAGTTGTCGTCGGGCGGACGACCTGGAGGCCGAGACGAGGCGGTGAAGATGTCGTCGGGCGGACGACCTGGAGGCCGAGACGAGGAGGTGAAGATGTCGTCGGGCGGACGACCTGGAGGCCGAGACGAGGAGGTGAAGATGTCGTCGGGCGGACGACCTCGAGGCCGAGACGAGGCGGTGAAGATGTCGTCGGGCGGACGACCTGGAGGCCGAGACGAGGAGGTGAAGATGTCGTCGGGCGGACGACCTGGAGGCCGAGACGAGGAGGTGAAGATGTCGTCGGGCGGACGACCTGGAGGCCGAGACGAGGCGGTGAAGATGTCGTTGGGCGGACGACCTGGAGGCCGAGACGAGGAGGTGAAGATGTCGTCGGGCGGACGACCTGGAGGCAGAGACGAGGCGGTGAAGATGTCGTCGGGTGGACGGCCGGGAGGCCGAGACAGGGCGAAGGCGGAGACATCAGGCGGTCGCCCCGGAGGCCGTGCCGAGGCAGATACGAAGTCGTCGGGTGGTCGCCCCGAGGGCTGAGACGAGGCCGAAGACACCGAAGGCGACACCAGGGAGGCCGCAGGCGGAGGCATGGCCAGAGATGCTGCAGGCAGAGGCGAAGCCGGAGGTGCTGCAGGCAGAGGCGAGGCCGGAGGTGCTGCAGGCAGAGGCGAGGCCGGAGGTGCTGCAGGCAGAGGCGAAGCCGGAGGTGCTGCAGGCAGAGGCGAGGCCACAGGAGAAGCTGCAGGCTCTGGAGCCGGAGGCGTCAGGGCTGCAGGAGCCATTGCTGCAGACTCAGGAAGGAGGGCTGCAGGCGGAGCTGCAGGCTCAGGAGGTGGGGCTGCAGGCGGAGCTGCACACCGAGGAGACATGGAGGATGCTGCACACCCAGGAGATACGGAGGATGCTGCACACCCAGGAGAGACGGAGGATGCTGCACACCCAGGAGAGACGGAGGATGCTGCACACCCAGGAGAGATGGAGGATGCTGCACACCCAGGAGATACGGAGGATGCTGCACACCCAGGAGATACGGAGGATGCTGCAGATTGGACCACAGGTGGAACTGCAGACACTGGAGGCGGAACGGCCAACATGGGAGGCAGGCCTGCAGGGGGAGCTGCAGACACTGGTCTCTGGCTAGGGGCTGACAGCAGACTGGAGATGGCTGGCCGGGTGGGCTTGGTTGCTGGGCGATCCCGGGGGATGTTGCCCCGTTTGTTGGCACTACGGGGACCTCCCAGAGCCAGGCGTGTGCCCAGATAAGGATCTGGGGCGTGAAGTTGTTCAGAAAAAACTGGAATTTTGGCCTTACTGCAAAAATAGGAACGCAAGTCCATATACTGAGTCTTCTGCTGGTTAGCAAACTCATCAGGGCTAGCTAATTCTAGACTCACCACTCCAAGCCTGAGAGAGCAGGGAACTGGTTGGGACACATGGGGAATTGAGGCATTTTCAAAGTTCTTGAGCCTCCCAAGGACCACATCCAGGTGGGGGACAAAATGGCTTACCCATGGTCTCTCCTTGAACCACTGCTGCTGTACTGATATCTCCACTTGGAGTTCAGCAAGCAGTTTAGGTGGAGAGGCCAAGAGATGGGAAACCACATTTTCAAATTCTGCTACTTTTCTATGAAAAAGTTTTATCTCTGCTGGGTTCATTTATGGTCAGTACATTCTGTCATGATACGCAGGAATGACTGAACCCAAATGCAGAGACAAAAGCAGAATAGGTTTCAAAATAAACTTATTTATTAAGCCAAATAAGTTTACAAACAAAAACTAGGGAATGCAAGAAGTAAATCCATAAAGTCCAAAAAATGCAATACTTCAAGAAGCATGAATGCAAAAACTCAGTCCAAAGGCTTACACCTATACATAACACAAAATCACAAAATACCTTTTAGAAGCCCAAAACAACAAACGAGAAGTCCAAGGCAGAACACAGGAACAAGGATGTATGTACTGACAATGGTCCTGATTCTTCAAAAACGAAATGCGCCAGAGTGTAACGGTGGCGGAAACAGATATCGTATTTATCCGTCCGATCAAGCTAAGTTGAGATGACGTGTTATTCAGAGAGTGGTGTGTACCACAGGTTCGCAGGCGTATCGCAGGTGTATGTCATACTGAATGCAGCGGGTGCAAAGTGATCGGAAAAGCAACCGACAACCTCATCTGCATAGATCCACGCCCCATATCGTACCATAAAAGGCTTCAAGCATGACTCAGCAGACAGCAGTTTGTCTGAGATCCGTCTGTCAAAAAAAGAAAAAAGGCTTTGCAGCCGCAGACTATATAGCGGCTTCACAAATTACAATAAAAATGATTGCTGGAAAGAAATTACAGCCGCGGTCACTGCTATGAATATAGCCCGCACTCTATTAATTTAATAATTCTACACATGTAGGAGCAGGACAGTTAGGGCTTTTATGTTATGTCATACCACTGTAGGCTACTATATATGTACAAACTATGTACAACGGTGCGTGCTCCGCTGAAGCAATATAATTATAATTTATTTAATTAAGTTCTGGACCAAGGCGGGTGCTCACTCACACCTTTGCAGAGGTAAATGTCAATGCAAAAGAGAGAGAGAGAGAGAGAGAGAGAGAGAGAGAGAGAGAGAGAGAGAGAGGAGAGAGAGAGGGAGGGGGGCATGGGCCCTCGACACTGGTTTGCGCGATAAAGAACAGTAGCCTATACATTCATAAGTGAATAATTATAGGCCTACCTCGTAGGCCTGGGATCCTCTTGTCTGAAGAAATTATAATCCAGTGAGTTTATCCAGTGAGTTAAACTATTCTGTGTGTGGCATCCATGCATGTGATCAATATCAATAATATACATTATTATAAAGTCTGCCCGTCATGTTTGTGAACAAGTGCGAGTGCAGGTGAGCTGGCTTAAAACTATGATATGACTGGCCGACTTTCAAACACGCTGATGCCATTCATTAGGCTAATGTGGTCTTCTATTTTTTTCCAATGTGAATCGCTGCTGTCTGCCCCCCCCCCCCCCACACACACACACACACACACACACACACACACACGCACACACACACACACACACCGACAGTCAGAGAACTGACTCACTAACTATACAACACTAACCAGGCCTATGTTCTTATTATAATTGTGAGTTTGTTTTTTAACATGCAGCGAGTCCGCGAGAGCCGATCTACAAGCTCACAACGCGTTGCACTGCGAGTAGAAAGCTGTCAAGTGAGCAGCCCCAATCGCGCATGATAGAAATATCCTAATGCATGCATTAAAGGCATACAAGTGCACTCGGCTTTTATATATATATATATATATATATATATATATATATAGGCTATCATTTTTTTATGACCAATATGTTGGGGACACATGCCTACATATTTTATCTGAGATTTGGGAACAATTTATTGATTCAGCATGAAGACTAAAGCCTTCTGAATAAATCTATACGCAAGTGTATGGTTCCGAAAATTTCTCCGCCACCTAAAGAGGTGGCGGAGGATTTAGCGGAATTTCCGACAAACCAAAGGCAGCGTCAAGTTCACGGCCATTTTCATGAATTCCAAATTAATGTGGGAAATCCACGTAAATGCCTTTCCGCTAGCGTCACGTCAATATATAAGCGGAAGCGCGTTGAAGAATCAGGCCCAATGTGTTTGTGAAATGAGTCCAGTCTTATAGGGAGCAGGGTGATTGCAGGAGTGTTCTCAGGTGTGGAATGGGCGTGGCACTGTTGGGCTGAAGAGGGGGTGGAAACAGGTGTGTGACAAGGACTGAGAGAGGGAATGAAGAATGGGAGTGGCTGATGTGGAGACATGGCCTGTAGAGCGACAGACCATGACAGTACCCTTATAGATCAGCTATTTATGAATATCCAAAAAATGTAACGGGGCTTAAATGTTTAAATGTTCCATCATTTTGCTGGGGACAACCTGGAACCCCCCCTCCCCCTCCAAACCCCAACTAAAGCACACGCTCATACATTTACAGACCGACTAAACCTTTTACACGTGCAACACAGACAGAGAGCCCAGTCTGACATTGTGTCTGGGGCCAGAATAATAACATTAAAACAAAAGGAAATGTCCACACACACACGCATGCACACACATTCCAATTCTCCCATCAGGGTTTTGAGACTGTCGCAGACATTCTATTGTGCTGTCATATCTACAGACAGAGCAAAGAGACAAGTGCTGTTGATGTCTTATTGTGTTCACCACAATAAACGTGACTCACGTCTGTCTGTCTGTCTGTCTGTCTGTACGTGGCTTGCAACAATCAGACGTACTGGCAGGATGAGGACAGTGGAAGTATTATAACAGCTCTGTTTGTAACTTTTCCCAGACAGTTCAACAGAGACTCTGTGAGCCTTTCTCAGCCTCTTTCCCCCCAGAAATCCTTTTGGACCTGAAAAACAACAACAGACAGAAAAAGATCTAATAGTCGCATGCCGCAGTTTCCCACAGATATCCACTGGCTTCAATGTGAACTGGCAGCGTGGTTTCTAATGTATTCAGGAATCAGGAATACCTTCCTCATGCCCCGTTGATATTGATATTATAACCTTGAAATGTTGGAAGGAATACAAGAGCGCTTGGTCGGAAGTAGTTACCCCTTACTTGCGTTCCATTTTTAATAGCTACGTAATAACAAAACTGTCCTGTTCAAATGTTTAGCAGACATAGTGTATACAGTTTTCACTTTGTTCTTTATCCAATAATGTCCGCCCAGCCATGTTGCCAGAAACTTTGGTGTCTCATTTAATGTCATATCAGGAAGAACTGTGTTTCAACAAAAAACAAAAAAACAATTTAAGATATAGTTCTATTTTCATTGCTGTTGGGGAGGAAACCATCTACTGTAACTACATTTTTTAGGTTTTTGATCCCCCCCCACCCCATTAATCAATGCTATTGAACAACCTTTATGTCTGTGTATTGGTTGTACCAATGAAAAGTCTTAAAAAGTGCTTCAAACCAACTCCCCCCCCCCCCCCCCCCCCCCTCTCATGCATGTAATTGACAATATGAAGTCACAATGCCAACTTGGATGAAGCAGTATTGTTTTAAAAAGATATGGTTTTCTTCATTTTCTGAAGAATGTATATTTTTATATTCCTGAAAAACGAACATTTTGGAGTTAGGTGGTTTCTTCCCGACAGCAGAGATTTGTTGTTTGGAGAAAATTGAACTAATGAGCGTGGCGCTTGGTACAGACATGCGCAGAGCATGTTCTGTCAAGGAGTGCAGTTGCAGTTGCAGTTGCTGCTCACCGCTCCAAGAGATGGGTCAAATGCGGAGAACAAATTTCACTGCGGTAACGTGTGTGACTATAATCGTACGACTTTGACTTTGACTTTGTTAAGGCAATAGATTTTGTTGTCGCTGCGAGGCATTGTGAGCTTTATGTAGATGGGCTATTTTCACAATGTTAGCCTTATTATTATATAATATATTTACGTCCTTAAAATGTCACTTCACTGTTATCTGGGGACCCTCCACCCCTGTGGTTGAGAACCACAGGTTGAGAATCACTGCTCTATTACAGCAATCATTTACGGTACAAATGCGAAACTAAACTTAGGACCCCATCGTCTGTCTGGCACAATGCAGCACAATGCCACTTAGTGCCAAAGTGCAAAGCACATTCGGTATCATCCCCGCCAATACAGTGATTAACCCCTTATGAGCCGGTGCGCTGCTTGGCGTCCTCTGGCGGGAGACGGGAATATGCTGGGTGAGTCCTGAGTCATGACTAGGCCAGAGCCATAGAGTAAGACAGAGTTACGACATTGAGGAGGCAATAACAGCCTGGTCACGTGGTTCATGTACTCGCGCGAGCCCATAGACTACAATGCATTCCGTAAACTTCCGGTTGTCCCTTTTCAATAGCCTGGCCCCATGAAGTGAACAGAGTTGTCATAACTCTGTCTTACTCTATGGTCTGGGCTAGGCACGCTGGAAGTGATTTTAGGTAGGCGCCGTCAACTAAAGTATGATACGATTATTTTATATACATAAGTTCTCTATAAATACATTTTAGGAGGAGAAAGACAGCTTGTCAATGCAAAGTATAAAAAGAACAACACACAGGCCCCTTTTCCACCGGTTGGTTCCCAATGGGAACCGGTTCAGTTCTTTTTGGTTTTTAGTCCATGAGCCAGAGCACCAAAATTGAAACGTTAATCATGAATTGAGTGGAGCAAAACTATACCTATATTAGATTATTGTCACCATGACATTTTCCCCAATTGAGTACTTACACGAAGTCAATGATTTATAGTATTAAAAATTTTACATTTTTAAATATGCTAAATAATCGAAAATAGGATAAAGCTACTACTGTGGAAGGGTTATCATGTATAATTTACTTGTATTGATCCTATAAACAATTTAATATAAGGTATAGTTTTCCCACCAATTTTGGAGCTCTGGCTCATGGACTAAAAACCAAAAAGAACTGAACCGGTTCCCATTGGGAACCAACCGGTGGAAAAGGGGTCAGAGAGAAAGAAGAAAGGGAGGAGATTGAATGACAAAAATAACGGAGACATATGGTGGCAGAGGACAGGAGGAAAACTTATTTACTAGTAACACCTAACACTTTGTTTAATTTATATTCCAAATAAGAAAATAATTGGCAAGAACAGTGAAAGTATACACACCGAGACACAAGCAAACCACACACCCACACAAACTCACACACATACATTATACAAATAAACAAAGGAAGTTAAATATGAGAGAGGTAGAAAGAGCAGCCTATGAGAGAATGAGAAAGAGAGGTAGACAGAAGAAAAGGAAAGAGGGGGGAGAGAGAGAGAGAGAGAGAGAGAGAGAGTGAGTGAGAGAGAGAAAGAGAGATAAACACAGAGTTTTACTGTCTGGCCAGCAGTGGTGCTTTAGAGCTACCTTGGCATCCCCTGGGTTCCACAGGCCACGCTGCAGACAGGCCACGATGACAGACAGGCTTTATAATTATAGTCATACTGACACGCGCACGCACACACACGCATGCACGCACTCACTCACGCACACACACACACACACACACACACACGCATGCACACACACATGCACACACTTGCTATCAAGCTCATTAATGAATTGTGGTTCTTGAACAAGACACAACACAAGGTCTCTATTACACGAGCTTGGCTCGGTCCCCAAACTGATAGAATCACAATGCGTTGCACAGTACACAGTACGTGATGACAAATGAATGGAGGACATTTGGTCCTGTTCCAAAACGTGTCACAATTATCATAACCCACTTAAGAAGATGATGTGATGTTGGCTTGCTCATTTGAAATGCACACCATGTTTCTATTCTATTCTATTCTATTCTGTTCTATTCCACAAGTACACTAAATTAGGACCTTGTTGTTTAAAGGGATAGTTCACCCCCTGAATGACTTCGATTACTCACCCCATGGAGACTTGAATTCATGTTTTTTTTGTTTTTGTCGCATTCATTCCTATTCCTAAGCCAATAAATTGATGACCAGCAGTGGTTGTACGCAGGCGAAATCACCCGTCACGGGTGATATGTCTGGCAGCTACTGTATGTCTGCCAGACATAACTAAAACAGCCCGACCCCTTGCATCCAGCAGCCCAACTCACTAGTCACTTTGAGTGCCACTGCACGCAGAAGCCACGGGTGAGTCGAAACCATAGAGTTATATATAATAGAGACGTCACCGGATTTCTCCTCTCACCCAGCAGCGCATGAGACGTTCTTCCGGGTTGGAACCAGTGCATTCTGGGATTGCTTATGGGCCATACGTGAACGCGCTGGGCCGTTGATATCATTGCGCGCCTTCACGTCTGGAGCATAGCGTTCACGTATGGAGCATGGCACGTGAACGCGTGCAATGCATAGTGCTTGGCCCATAGTGCAATACCACTTTGGGCCACCATGTCTTTTGCACAGTGTTTCCTCTCGGTGACGTCTATTATGTATATACTGTACTCTAAGGTCTAAACTGGCCACGTACTGTATGTATGTCGGTCATTAGTAACCCTACCTCAAGTCAAACCATAACCATAAACTCAGTCTTGTATGTCGGACTCCGGCGCCTCAGTCTTAACCAGCCATGTAAGTCGGACTTTGTCTAAAACTTTACTTTATCGGCAAAAATCCTTTGAATAACCAAATGGAGAAATAAAATGTATTTCTTTGGTGAACTATCCCTTTGATCAAAGTTTCTTTATTAATATTTTCAAGTCACATTATGAGTCAAAAATAGCATGTAAAAATGATTGAGTATTTTACCCCTCCATCCCCCCAGAGTTCCCGCTCCGAAAGAGCCACCCCGGTATCTCGTACCATTAACAAAGATACAAACTATCCCTTTAAGCTATTAGGTTCATAATTATTATCTTATAAATGTAGGAATTCAATTCACCATGAAACCGAATTAACTAGTAGTCACTTAGGAATATACTACAGCAGTCTATAATGATTGTCTCCCAGAGCAGAAAGAGAGAGAGAGAACAGAACTTTGTGGAGCCACTCCATTATGTATGTATAGGCCAACTTTATGAGCACTGTTGGGACCATGGTGGTTTTCTGGGATGTGGGGAGTTTTTTTGTAATCTAAAACTACCAGGAACTGCCGTGAGATCAGCACTCACAGGAAAGTCCTTCTGGCAGTGTTGTTCATATGGCATTGTTGGCATACTATTTTCCCAGTTTAGTATTTGCCTTTATCAAATTTGTATTTACTACTTCGTACTTTCAATTCATTTTTGTTTCTTGTGTGTAGTAGTTTGCTGAGCCCAAATTCTATATATCGATAACAGTGCCCCTCATTTTGAAAGTAATAGTAAACATTGTTTTTATTGTATGGATTTGTAAAATGATGCGCTGATGCAGGCTTAGAGCTGAAACGTGTACACTGTGCTAGGCCAGGGGTCTGCAACCTTTTTGTAATTAAGTTTTTATTTTCTAGATGGTCAGTGTGCCATGGCAATTGTCAATATTAATTTTAATGACACCACATCAAACATTCCAACATATTCTCAATGATTGTCCACGAATATAACCCTTTCCCTTCTTTTTAAATATTTCTCTCATTGTTAAAATGATCATTATAGACATTAGCAATAACCCAACTATCTCCCAGACTCCCTCCTCAGTCAGAGTTCAGAGTTTTAGTGAATGTAGCATTATAATTTAGATACAAATGTGAGGGACCTAATTTATTTGACAATCTTTTTTAATTGTTTTTTACCAAAAATCCTGTCTCTCACGCTTATGCCAATGTGCCAGTGATCACCATCCTATGTGCTCCTATATGTTGGCAACTTGGCACCAGTGCCAAAGAATTTCCCTGGTCCTCCCTGGTCCTCCCTGGTCCTCCCTGGTCCTGGTCCTAGGCCAACTGTATCAAAGTGTCTGAAGAATGTTTCTGTGAGGGCCGTTGTTCTCTCTAAATGTGAAGGCCATTTTCTAGACTGTGTATGCACGCAGTACGAAACTATTAAAATCGACTTTTACAGTACTGCCATGAAATCCAACCAAATACTCCCAGAACCCCTCAGTAAACCGCCACTGGAGATGGAGTGGCTCTGTATAATAGCGTAAATTAGCATAGTTTTCCATTGGACGCCTAGCTCGCATGTTCATGTTTGCT
Organism: Protomyctophum parallelum; assembly: GCF_964188405.1. Lineage (NCBI taxonomy): Eukaryota > Metazoa > Chordata > Actinopteri > Myctophiformes > Myctophidae > Protomyctophum > Protomyctophum parallelum. The sequence continues at coordinate 39,548,967 of NC_139701.1, forward strand.
GATATTGATTGATTGATCCGTGGTAGAACAGAGGAGTCACATGTGTGAGAATGTGTTTTAAGTGTGGAAGATCCCCTGTCAGATTAGCATAATGAAATAAGCATTAGTGTCACTACTAACCCTGTGGTCTAGTCATGCTGATGAGGGGGGATCATTGACTCCCTTGTATGATCCATATGCACTGATGGCACAGAGGAGACACGCAGTGCACGCAGCTCTCCAACAGCACCCAGGCGGGGTGGCAGGTCAACTGGAATATGATGTCAAATGTATAATTCAGTGTAAAGCATTGCTGGAGTGTCAGATGAGAGCCATAGAGAAAGATGAGAATGAGTGCAATGAGAGAGAGGCAGCGAGAGAGAGATTGGCAGCGACATTGAACCGCGCCGGCCACCATCTTTGAAATGTGATTTACTGCTGAGAGTTGGAGCAACTGATTCATAGCTGGAAAATCTTATCTATCTATCTATCTATCTATCTATCTATCTATCTATCTATCTATCTATCTATCTATCTATATCTATTTGTCTTTCTGTTGATAATCATGGGCAAGTGCAATAGGCCTATGTGTAATATGCATGAGTACAATAGAGACCAAGTGCAATACGTAGGATAAGTGCAATATATAGGTAATCGTGATGATTGGAAGCTTCACATGCACCTGTTCAAGTTGTGTTGTTCTGTTGCCAGTGTAATTGGACTGAACCAAGTCAGAATGGCAGATTGGAGGTTGTGATGTGCATTTGTAATTGCAAGGATATTTAGGTTGTAGTGTGAAGAAGGAATCATTGTGAAAAAGAAATCATTACTTGAGTTCATAGGAGCTTGTAATTTTTGTAATTGCTTCTGTGAATACAACACTTTTTGGTTGCTGTGTACCAGAGACTCTGTACTGAATTCCAACTGCTGAAAGCCGGGCATCCTCACATCTCTACAGTGTCTACCTACCTAATACCTATTAGTACAAAGTATGATTTTATTACTATTATTGATATATGATTGTCTAATGGACGCGCAACAATAAGGAATCCTGAATCTTGAACTGACAATTCTGGTGCTAATTTAGCAGTCATGTCATACTCAATCTCATCCAAAAAAACTAAACAGAAGGGAAAGTGAGACCTGAGGAACCCATTCGATTGGCTGTGACATTGACAATGTCTCCGGTTCTGTTTGGTTGGCTTTTCTAACTACCAATTCTCATGTTGAATTTCTCCAGACCTCCGTGAGCTTGAGGTCTAGTTACGTGAGCTAAATGGCTGCCATGTGAAATATGGTCAATTGTTCTAACTATGCAATTGACTGCTTAGTGCTTACTCATTATTGTGCAGGCCCACTGGGGTCCGGACTATGCAGGTACTGCAAGGTGCCTTTTGTCTGTCAGTCTCTCTTCCTTTCCTTTTAGTTGGTCTGCCTGTCAGTCTCTGGTTTCGCTGCCTATCCCTCTATTACTCCCACTCTCTCATGTCTCACATCTCTCACTATATATTGTCTCTCACTCTGCCTCCCTCCCACTCTCTCTTTTGTTCTTTATTCCTCTCTTTTTCACCTCATTTCCCTCCCCACACGTATCCCTCCCTCTCTGTCTCCCTCCTACGTTTCTCTCTCTATAGTCTCTCTTTCTGGCTGGCTGGCTGTCTCTCTCTCTCTCTCTCTCTCTCTCTCTCTCTCTCTCTCTCTCTCTCTCTCTCTCTGAGCTGATTTTAAAGCCACCACCCTGTATAATTCCAGGCTGCATCTCAGTGCCTGTAGAAAAGAAAAAGAAAAAACACAGTCATAAACAGATCAGATTAGGTCAGCGTGGTTTCATAACCACTCCATGACCTCTTTACTCTGTCTCTCTCTCTCTGTCTGTCTGTCTGTCTGTCTGTCTGTCTGTCTGTCTGTCTGTCTCTCTCTCTGTCTGTCTGTCTGTCTGTCTGTCTGTCTGTCTGTCTGTCTGTCTGTCTGTCTGTCTGTCTGTCTGTCTGTCTGTCTGTCTGTCTGTCTGTCTGTCTGTCTGTCTGTCTGTCTGTCTGTCTGTCTGTCTGTCTGTCTGTCTCTCGGTCTGTCTGTCTGTCTTTCCCTTTGTCTCCCCGTTTTTGTTCGCTCTCCCTCTTTCTTTCCTGCTCTCGATCTACCTTGTTCTCTATCATTCCATTTTTCGCCTTCCTGTGCTTTCTCTCATGTCTGCTTCCTTCCTGCCCCTTCCCTCACCCCCTTTCCCTCTGCACAGCAAGCTGTCTTCTATTTTTCTCTGTTTCAATTTCAATCCACGTCTCTCTCTCACTCCCTCTACCTTTTCCTTTCTTTTTTTAAAAATCTTTACACGGTTTCACCTTCTTTATAGGGTCCCCCTCCACCTCTAAACTTCACAGGTCCCATGGTCCTTGTATTCCTCTTTTGCTCTTTCTGTTCTCAATCCATCTCTTTCTTTCTTTCTTTCTTTCTTTCTTTCCAATCTTTCTTTCTTTCTTTCCTGAATTCATATTATCGTCCCCCTCATGAGCTCAGAGACACGTGCGGGGCTGGCCTGATCTCACAATAACATGGGAAAAAGGACTGTGTGTGTGTGTGTGTGTGTGTGTGTGTGTGTGTGTGTGTGTGTGTGTGTGTGTGTGTGTGTGTGTGTGTGTGTGTGTGTGTGTGAGTGTGAGTGTGCGTGTGCGCACACACATGCGTGTATCTATCGTTTTGAGTGGTGCAACCACTCCAAAGAACAGCAATGTCCGTGTTCACCTACCTATGTGTCCGCCTAAGTGACTATGAGCACCAGTATGACTATTAGTACAAGTAGGGGCGCTAATGAGAGAGAGAGAGAGAGGAGGGGGGGGGGGGGAGTTGCAACACTCAAAAAATCACACGGTGTGATTATTTTCTATGTAGACAGCTCAGCTCAGACACGGTGCAAAACAAGGGATACATACATAGAATAGAAACCCAACATCAGACCATAAAATACAACAAATACATACCTTTTTTGGTGCTTGATATTCTCTATGGGTGAACATCTACACCATAAAGAAAACAGCATTAATAACCACAACAACAATAATAGTTAAAGAATACAAATAAACGAGGATTAATGATCTTAGCAATCAAGGTTAGCGGTATCGCTTCTGTTAAGGAACCCTGTTGTTCATGTGTCATGCAGCTAACTGAGGGCTATTACAGTACAGTAGCAAATAGGGTCCCAAATTTTTAATCATCAGTTGTGGAGTGTACCTATATCTACCTACTGTACTGTACCTATACCTATCAATACACAGTTAGTCTTTGTCTTTGTGATCACCTTTTTATCCTATGATGAAACATCTCTATCCTGAGTTAATTCTATCACATTCACCAGATCTCATGATCACCATTCACCGGGGCGGCGGTGGTTCAGGGGTAGAGTGGCCGGATGGCAACCGCAAGGTTGCCAGTTCGAACCCGGCTCCCCCAGAGTTAGTGTCAAAGTGTCCTTGAGCAAGACCCTGAACCCCTAATTGCTCCTGATGTGCTGGTTGTTGACTTGCATGGTTTCCGCCGCCATCGGTGTATGAATGTGTGTGTGAATGCCGGGTGAATGTAATGCACAATCTATGGTATATAAATGCACCATTTACTATTTAGATACATCCAGATCTCATGAAAAGAAAGAGAAAAGGAATACATTCTACAGCATGTGAACTTGTTGAGTTGTGTTGTATAATTGTGAACACATACTATAATGTGCTGCTCTCAGTAATAGATCCTTGCCATAAATGGTGCTCTTTAGGCAATGGTGCTGTTTAAAGTGACATCATAGTATTTTCCAAACGTATTTTTATTTTTCCTGACGTGTTCGTTAAGTCTGATTAGTCTGATTAGGTGCCCAGTTATTGCTGTATTTCCCATAGGGAAAATATTTGACAGAACACAGCAACTATACACCATCATTGAACATTTGCATTTACTAGGAAACCTTGCTGCTGACGGAAATCAGCATGTCAGACAAAATTGGCCACCAAACTAAAGACCGAGGCAGAGCTAATATAAGTGCCCATGATAGGGTGCAGAGAATGTCTGAATTATATAGCCTACCATTGCAGTTACTTAAATGTATTATCCTGTTATATATACTTTTGAGAAATGGTATTATTTGCACAATGTGTTTCAATCATAATGGCTGGCTTAATGTGACCCAAGAACTCAAATATAAATATTGTATACATTGTTGCATCTACCAGTGCAATACTTGTGGAATGTATTATATTATATATTGAAGTCATATGGAGAGGTAAATGCCATTTACCACCACTGCAACAGGTAGATAGACTGTCCGCTGTGGCCCGTTATTCCTCCTGGCCCCATTATTACTAACCCTATCCCTAACCCTAACCTCACACTAACCTAGCGTTTGTCAGACTATTGGGATTTGGGAATAATGGGAGGTTGGAATTATGAGCAGACCCCCATTGTTTGGTACCTCGCAAACTGGATCCAAGTGACAAATGTGTATTGATCCCAGTATTGAGAATCTCATGCATTTTCTTTGCACAAAATATATTTTAGATCACTTGAATAAACTGATTGATTTACTGAATGATACTTTTATTAGTGACTAAGTCACAGGTGAAAAACAACTACATAACAGGTGTGTATGTTTATGGCCAAATATTCTCTAATCTGTTGTGATAATTTAATTAGACAAGACAGAAGGCAATTAATGAAATCAATTAGACCACACCATGAAACATAAATCATGTTTTTCCTGCCTCGTTATCAGCCCCAGGGTAGGTGGTAGTAGTAGTACTGTGTGTGTGTGTGTGTGTGTGTGTGTGTGTGTGTGTGTGTGTGTGTGTGTGTGTGTGTGTGTGTGTGTGTGTGTGTGTGTGTGTGTGTGTGTGTGTGTGTGTGTGTGTGTGTGTGTGTGTGTGTGTGTGTGTGTGTGTGTGTGTGTGTGTGTGTGTGTGTGTGTGTGTGTGTGTGTGTGTGCGTGTGTGTGTGCGTGCGTGCGTGCGTGCGTGCGTCGAGGTGTGTGTCTAGGTGTGACAGTGAGATCATGGGGGTTTATGGCTCAGCAGAAGCCATTTCATCTGAAGTGGGGACAATGTGTGCTTGCGTGCGTACCGCTCAGCATGTGTACGTTGTACACATGTGTTTGTGTGTGTAGAGGGGTGTAGACTAGTGTACACTAGAGGATATCTGGAGAGGAGAAAGGGAGGCATAAGCATTTGCAAGCTGCAATTATGGGTAATTTTCCAACAGCAGCGAAATTAAAGCTCCCCGAAACAAAACAGAGGGCAAATGTGCTTGCTGGACTGGCTGTCATCGATGCACATGATGCAAGCCAGCGTGGGGAGATTGCAAGATAGAGAGAGGAAGAGAGACTAGGGAAAATAATAAGAGAGAGAGAGAGAAGAGGAGGTAGTCAGGAGGAGATGGACAGAAAGAAAGAGCTTGGAAGCGATGGGTAAAGAGGTAAAGAGAGAGAAATGACAGAACTAGGCTATTAAAGAGAGGTTGAGCAATAAGGGCCATTCACGCCAAGCAACATTAATAACTACAGTGCCGTGCACTCTAGGGTAATACATGACAAAAAGGGAGTCCACACAAGGCAAACGTTTTAAATCATATTTATTAGACTAAATTAAATAAAGAAATGTCAATAATCAGGTGTGAGATGTCTGACGTGCGTACGTGCGTGCGTGCATCGAGGTGTGTGTCTAGGTGTAACATTGTGTGAGGATATCAGTTATAAGTAATGTCTGCAGTGTATGGATGTGTGGAGAGTGCTGTGTATAAAAAGGGAATTGAAGGGAACTGGAAACAAAAAGAAAGGGTTAGTTAGGCCCTTGGCTACACCTTGGACTGAACAAGTTGCTCTGAAGTAAATATTGGTGTGTGTGTGTGTGTGTGTGTGTGTGTGTGTGTGTGTGTGTGTGTGTGTGTGTGTGTGTGTGTGTGTGTGTGTGTGTGTGTGTGTGTGTGTGTGTGTGTGTGTGTGTGTGTGTGTGTGTGTGTGTGTGTGTGTGTGTGTGTGTGCGTGCGTGCGTGCGTGCGCGTGCGCGCAAGTGTGTGTGTGTGTGTGTGTTTACTGTACAGTACGTGTGTGTTGACATTGGATTGCTGCCTGCTGTTTAGTAGGGGGATTGGTGTTGGATAATAATTTAGATTGATGTGTTACTGTTCAGGCCAGGTCAAGTGCACACACAGAGCATGTGACATTGCATACCTGTCGTCCCACAAATGACTGAGTTGACTTCTAAATATTATCTTAAACTCCAGTAACCTACCTTGACAATAGGAGGTGACTTCTGTTTCATCACCAACAGGTGTGTCAGAGCCTTGTGCACTGGCACGGCTGCAGCTATACACCAGGCATGTCTTCCATCATCTGCGAAGATGCGTATTCAATTCATTAAATACCTTCATTGACGGAATACATAGTTATGCATTGACACGTTGTTGTTTCTGACATCAGCGCATGTTGAATGGTTTCTGTTGTTTCAGTGCTGACGGGAGGCAATGTGCGGTGGTCCGCACAGCGACCACACCAGAACCACAATGGTCCCCAGGACATTTATGTGTCATCCTTTCTTACCACATGCTGTTTACATTTCTGACTAATAAAGTATTCAATCAATCAATCAACAAATCAAAACACTCATTAGGCAATTTTAATATAGGATGGACTAAAGAACAGACCTATTAGATTAGTGGTCTGAGAAACATTATGATTTATATATATGGCCTCGACCCCAGTTGGGCTCAGATGGAAAAGAAAGAAAGGGTGGGGTTGAAAGATCTGAATCAACAGTAGCTAAACTATACTCTCCCACATTGTCCATAAGAAAACAGTTTGTCTTGTGAATGTAGATTAATTCCCTTCCAAGTCCTCTGAAAAGGAAGAGTAATAGAGGGTGAGCTTGGGTGTGACTCATCCTATTCTGAAAATCACCAGAGCTGAAATCATAAGCTAGTGTGCATATCAATGAGAACAGAGATACCATGACAAGTCCCCGATGATATGAATATTTAACACTATTATGTGTATTATTTGTGTGTGTGTGTGTGTGTGTGTACTGTGTATACTATTTGACTCATTTCAATTTCATAGTTTGTTGGAGGAGACTGGAGAGGGAGTGTCCAAATATATTTCATGCAACGTAGACGTAATGGATGTGTTAGTTTAGTTGTTTTGACAATTCCATTTTGAGAAGTGTGAAACATAATTCCTTTAAAGCCTGCGTGTGTCCCACAGGACGAGGTGACGCAGAGAGCAGCCGTGGTGCAGTGCGAGGGTTAATTAACTTGACCTCTATGGGTCACTGCACAGTAAAATCCAGTGTTCATTTAACTCTGAGGGTGTAAAAATGGACCCTCAATGTTTATTCTCTCCTCTCCTCTCCTCTCCTCTCCTCTCCTCTCCTCTCCTCTCCTCTCCTCTCCTCTCCTCTCCTCTCCTCTCCTCTCCTCTCCTCTCCTCTCCTCTCCTCTCCTCTCCTCTCCTCTCCTCTCCTCTCCTCTCCTCTCCTCGCCCTTCAGCTGCTGCTGGGTGCCTCTGATATAGTTGGTTAAGTTCCCAATGACACCAGAACGACCGTCATTAAAAGCCAGCCTGGCTGTACCCTTTAGCACAGTAATACCTTCAAAAGGAAACAACATGACCTCTGTGTGATGCTTCAATGGCCTGGCTCCACCCGTCACCCTCCCCCCAAAAAAAGAACGGAAAAAAGCTGCGGAAATAGCGTTAACGAGTAGCCAGGGGTATCAATAGTACAACTGTGCCACAACTGAGTACACAATGTTAATTGTACTAATGTAACCAAATGAGTATTTCTCATGTCTCAGAAATGATAGCTAATGGGGAGCATGCACATATAGTATAGTATCACTTGGATTTGGCAAACTTCCGCTCGACAGCACAGCAGTCAGTTGATCAAAGCGATGTGGTGTACAGTACTGTTATGAGGGCTTGATGATAGCTGAAAACACTTACAGTACAGTACAGTACAGTACCTACAGTACCTCCACTTTTCACAACATCACCAGGCTGCCAACTCTCTCTTGTTCTCTCTCACACATGCACAAACATGTGCATACAGGGCATACAGACTGGGAGATACACGCACGCACGCCACACACACACACACACACACACACACACACACACACACACACACACACACACACACACACACACACACACACACACACACACACACACACACACTGGCACCGTCAGGAACAGGTTGAACTCGTATAGCATCCTGAGTGCAGTAGGCAAATGTTAATTTGACTTGTACTCATCCATCCAGCTTCGATGAGAGTGTGATACTTTCACTTCAATGATGTTCATCAGCATAAATCAACTAACCTGACAAAACTACGAACAGGGTGTGTGCGTACGTGTGCGTGCGTACGTGCATGCGTGTGTGTCATGTGCATGTGTCTACCTGTCTGCACTGTATATGCATGCATATGTTTGTGTGTGGGGGCATTTATCTCTGTGTATCTGAACCCTATACAGTACCAGTTTGAAGGACAGAGGATGATGGGAATTTGCTCTCTTGAGTGACACTTTCATCAGAATTAACAAACACCCACGGAAATGCAATTTGTCAAGAAATTATCAGAGTTCACATGTTATAGGCCTGAAAATGGAGGGGCAAAGCAGAGTTAGGGGTGCGTGAGACAGCCAGGGGTTTAATGAAAGACAAATGCCGAGTCGAATGACTGTAAAGATATAAAAGACGTCATGGCGCACACATGCATGTTTATGAGGTGCGATAAAAGGCCTTCTTAAAGGGGCACTTCAACTAAATGCAAAACTGCTTTTTAAGTTTAAGAATGATAACTTAGGATGAGTTAATCAACAAGTGAATATTTAACCCTTTAGAGTAGAAGAGCTCCCTCTGTTCTAACCTCTCTACTCCACGTCTCCCCACACATGTTCAGACGGTTGAAGAGCTGCAGCTTTCTGCTTCTTTTCTCCACACCTCTGGAACTCCCTCCTGGACTATCTCAGAACTGCCCTTTACCTTGAGGTTTGGAAAAACCCTCTTCTTTGGGTAGGCCTTCCTCTGAGCCCTCCCTTTTATAGTGTCGTCCCCCACCTCCCCCATGTTATATTTATCTCTTATAGTAGATAAATGTATTTTATCTTATCACGATTATCACAGCCTTTGCCGCGTGTCTTCCACCCATTTCCTGTCAGATTACTTTCAACCTATCAATAAAGGCAGAAAAAGCCTTAGAAAAAATCTTAGAAAAAAAAGTATATATACGTATGATATTTTGACAAGTGTCTGACAGTGTGCAGGACCTTTTCTTTGTTTTTCAAAGATACCCTTTTTAATATTCTAACAACACCTGGGGGTCTATTAGAATTAGAGTAATGTTAAATTCATAGACACATACAGTACAAAACAGAAAAAGTACAAAGATCCCGGCACTCCATCCAGGATGCATTATACTCACTACTCAATATTTTACCCCAATAATGCTACATTGTCCTTGTTAAATTCATAGAAATGGGGGTCCGTGGGATAATTAGTGCCAATTTGGGGGTCCTTGACGTGAAAAAGTTTGGGAACAACTGCACTAGAGGAGACAGAAAAACTCTCAGAGGAGAGACGACCACCTAGTGTGAGTGCAGCGAGTGTCCAGGATGTATGTGAAGGCGACTGCTTAAGTTATGAGACCGACAGCCTCCTCATCTGTTATGGGGGGTCACAAGAGGGGTAATTCTCTGTCAAAACAGAGACTCTGTAATTGGACTGCGGATGTGATTCCGCATGTGTACAGATCACAGGCTGTGCCCAGGAATGTCAAGTGCCACTCCACCAAGAGTGTGACTACATCATAAGCTACCTTGAAAGGACTTTCTGCACATGACATTTGTGCTCCTCTCCTTCATCACGCACATCTAGTGTTCATTTGTATTGCCTTCCTTGTGACCTTTCATGCAGTTCAGTACTATAAGCACAGTATTTTGCATCGGGAAGTTTGAAAAATACAAATTGAATGAGACTTTGTACTTTTGGAAAAGACTATCTGACTATAGGACAATGTGGGGTTTTATACGGGATTCATCACAGGGCCTCATCACAGGCCTTATTGGCCTTGTGCATGCATGAGATTCATGGGAGCATTCAGCATCCAAATGACCAAAACACATACCGTACTCAAGGAATAAAAAACCCTCAAAACCCCCACAGCCCCTTATAACGGCACACCCAGTACAGCACCTGTATTAAAATGAGGTCTTACGAGACACTTTTTCATCTCCATTTGGAAGGAGCATCTGTCATTTTCTCCCCTTTAGATTGACCCAGAGTTCATTTTAATTAAATTTAGCGGCTCCTGAGTTTGGATGCAACGTTGACAACATGACTGAGTTTGAGCCTTTTGACAGACTACTACAAATACTTTATATGTTCATGTCAGTCAGTCAATCAATCAATCAATCAATCAATCAATCAATCAATCAATCGGTTGGGTCAGCAGCATGTTATACAATGCAGCACTATTGAGCCCATGTATTGAACATGATGTTTTCAATTTTGCCACCACTGAAGCCTCTCGCGATGCGTTGTGAGCTTGTAGATCTGCTATTTTAGGATAAATTAAGCCAATACATCCGCTGGCAATAGGAGTGGACCCTAATCCCCAACCTGAAGGTTCTGACACAAAGATTTGCCACTAGAGCTGCACAGATACACTGATAAATCTCTCTCTTTCTCTCTCACTCCCTCCCGCAGCACTGGCTCTGTCTCTCTGCCTCTCTTCCTCTCTCTCACAACCCCTCCTCACCAGGCTTGAACCTGCTTGATCTGTTCAATCATCCAGGAGCATTGTGGCGGGACCCTGTAAAGAGTGATTCACTCCATTTTCAGCGCTCCATATACCATTTCCCCCCTCCTAACACCTCTCCATCTTCTGTTTATGGTTCCCCATGGTCAGCCATTCTTGGTCCTATAATCTTGCGTGACGCAACAGTAGAGATGCTATGTTTTTATTAAATGCTATATGTTCTTTTCTGCCATGAGGACATGTCGGTAGCATTCTGTAACACATGGGGGGGGGGGGGGGGGGGGACCTCACAGATGGCATATTTGTTTTCTAAAATAAACAGTTTGTTATGCATCTGTCGCAACTAGTTCCTTCTGGTCTGGTCTTTTTTTCTGAAAGACTCAAAGTTTTCTGACATTTGTGGATTTTTTGACAGTTGGAAATTCCACACAGTGCTAACAGGCTCTGTACTATATGTCTGCCAGAGGTGTCTTGTTTGCAACTAACGACTGCCATTTGGTTATCAATGCCAATATGGGCCTGGCAGGTTTCAAACTTGGTAAATGGCATTATTATATGTGAAGAGTATATGACAGCCATGATATATGTTTGGAGCAAATTATACATAACCACTTTCAGCCTAGCATCCTTATGTTGGGCATGTCATTATAGGTGAGCATTTTCATTTATTTCTTTTATTTTTCATTTTTCATCTTTTTAAATAGCAGCAATACAAGCTCACAATTCATTGCACCATGATGCATTGTGAGCTTATAGATGTGCTATTTTTTATTATTCATTGTACAACAAGTACATAGTACATAGGGCTTACGTGGTTAAACCAGTTATAAACAGACAGGAACAAAAATAAAACTCCTAATAATTATTAGGCCACAGAGCTCCATGATATCATCTGTGTGTTTTAACTGACACAATCCAGACCTCAGTGTGGACAAAATAAAACACACAGGAAACAAGCCCTGAAGAAAAGCCATGCACCGTCCCCTTTCCAAAAAATAGGATGAACAATTACTCTGCGTTCCCTATTGTTTCAGCCAGCGACCCATGAAGGCAGCAGAGTGGCTGATGTCTGATCATATCGTATCGTCGCCACTCATCTCCATTCAGTCTGTCTGGGAAATGTAGGGGAACCGGGCAATTATTTATGATTTATCTACTTGGACACATCTTGGCACGGAGTGGAGCTAGGTTTGTGTCCTCATTATCAATACAATGTATACCGTTAGCTTACCTCAACCCTGTGTCCAAGACGCACACAGCGCTGTCCTGCATGGGACTGCTATACATGACTGCTTGTTGGGGAAAACACAGTTTTCAATCATGCAAATGTGCTCATGGATGAGTAAGTCATTAAAAGAGGATAACTTGGCCCCATTCAGTCTCGGGGTCAGACACAATAGTCATGTTGATGAAACAAATCTTGGGACTAGCATAACCAGTGGCGTGATGTTGTGGGTGGATGGGGCCCAGGTGGAAGGGGAGAAGGTTGGGTGCAGGGCAGGAAGTCTTAATCAATCAGTAAGGTAAGGAAATGAGTAGGAAATGTGGTGGCACTTATGAATGGTACTGGTGGGAATGGTATAGTGCTGCTTCCCAAACTGTGGGTCACGGACCAATTCTCATGGGTCACAACTTGAGTACAAATCCCATTTTCTTTTCCTACATTTCAGAAAATACATTTTAAAACAAACAAGCAAACACATTTAAGAAATACCACGAATATATATAATATTTAAGTATGGCTGATCTACAAGTGCAAAAGTGTGAGTGAGTAGATCTGCTATCTTCACTAGTTGGAGTCCCAGGCAAACGTCTAATCTCTCTTTTGGGTCTCGACTTGAAAAGTTTGGTGGATAAATTAACGACAGGAATGCCAGGATCAGGAGTTCAGACTCCACTGCATATTCAAAATATGCATTTAGTATTATTAGGCGCAGTATAAGAATAAGAATAGTAACAATAATAATACATTTTATTTATAACGCACTTTACATTTTAAACAAATCTCCAAGTGCTATATCAAGAGAAGAAAAAATAAAATAAAATAATGCATAAGTATATAAACTAATATAAGGACTAATATAAGGACAATTCATGCATTTCGTGGTAAGTATACAGCTAAAAGTATTATTGTTGTAGTATTATTATAAGTATTATTGCCCACAACATTTTTGTGATGGCGTGTGCATGCATGTGAACGTGTTTGAGTGTGTGTGTGTCTGTGAACGTGTTTGAGTGTATGTGCGTGTGTGAACGTGTGTGTGTGTGTGTGTGTGTGTGTGTGAACGCGCGTGTGTGTGTGTGTGTGTGTGTGTGTGTGTGTGTGTGTGTGTGTGTGTGTGTGTGTGTGTGTGTGTGTGTGTGTGTGTGTGTGTGTGTGTGTGTGTGTGTGTGTGTGTGTGTGTGTGTGTGTGTGCGTGCGTGCGTGCGTGCGTGCGTGCGTGCGTGCGTGCGTGCGTGCGTGCATCGATGATCTTGTGCCCACCCCCCCAGCCGCCTACTTACCATTCTCAGTCTCTCACCCTTAATCTAGCATGAACCACAGAGATCACCCTGCCTAGATCATAATCGTCTCTCCCTTCTCCATCCCATCCCCCCTGCTGTGTAGTACCCCCTCCCCTCCCCACTCCCTCTCTCCTCTCCTCTGTCCCCTTCGCCTCCTCACTCGCTCCCCAGCACTCCCTTCTACGCCCACTCCCCCCACCGTTGCCCTCCTCTTCCCTTCTGCCTGCTCCACCCATCCCCCCACCCCAACGGTAATTTGACACTGCTGCTCCGACATATATAGCATGTGTCATAATATTCTTGTGCACGCAACAATCTATTCAATGAATACAGGGGCAGGCAGCTAGTCAGCCAGCCAACAAGCCAGTCAGCCAGCCAGCTAGCAAGGGAAGCAGTCAGTCCCTCAGCCAGCCAGCCAGTCAGCCAGCCAGTCAGCCTGGAAGCAGTCAGTCCCTCAGCCAGCCAGCCAGTCAGTCAGTCAACCAGCCAGATAGCCAGGGAAGCAGTCAGTCCCTCAGCCAGCCAGTCAGTCAGCCAGGGAAGAAGACAATCCCTCAGCCAGCCAGTCAGCCAGCCAGGGAAGCAGTCAGTCCCTCAGTCAGCCAGCCAGGGAAGCAGTCATTCCCTCAGCCAGCCAGCCAGCCAGCCAGGGAAGCAGTCAGTCCCTCAGCCAGCCAGCCAGGGAAGCAGTCAGTCCCTCAGTCAGCCAGCCAGCAAGGGAAGCAGTCAGTCCCTCAGCCAGCCAGCCAGCCAGCCAGCCAGGGAAGCAGTCATTCCCTCAGCCAGCCAGCCAGGGAAGCAGTCATTCCCTCAGCCAGCCAGCCAGGGAAGCAGTCATTCCCTCAGCCAGCCAGCCAGCCAGTCAACCAGCCAGCTAGCCAGGGAAGCAAACAGTCCCTCAGCCAGCCAGCCAGCCAGCCAGGGAAGCAGTCATTCCCTCAGCCAGCCAGCCAGGGAAGCAGTCATTCCCTCAGCCAGCCAGCCAGGGAAGCAGTCATTCCCTCAGCCAGCCAGCCAGCCAGTCAACCAGCCAGCTAGCCAGGGAAGCAGTCAGTCCCTCAGCCAGCCAGCCAGCCAGCCAGGGAAGCAGTCATTCCCTCAGCCAGCCAGCCAGGGAAGCAGTCAGTCCCTCAGCCAGCCAGCCAGCCAGCCAGGGAAGCAGTCATTCCCTCAGCCAGCCAGCCAGCCAGTCAACCAGCCAGCTAGCCAGGGAAGCAAACAGTCCCTCAGCCAGCCAGCCAGCCAGCCAGCCAGGGAAGCAGACAGTCCCTCAGCCAGCCAGTTAGTCAGCCAGCTAGTTAGTCAGTTAGCTGGGGGCGGGGGTGGTGGGCCATTCTTTTGGAAGTGGGGCGGGCTGTATTGCCATGGTCAACTTCTGGCGTTTATGTCTAGTAGCTATGATGGTTCCGCCCTCACAGGCAACACTGTGGCTTTGATACGCCTCTTTGTTCCAGCTATAATCCACATTGGACGTGCCAGCCTGACCGACACATGTACAAAACATAGCCGCATACATGCGCACGCATGCACGCACGAACGCACACACGCACGCACGCACGCACACAGACACACATGCACGCACACAGACACACACAGACAGACATATACAGCACGAACATAGGCTACATGCTTAGATGCATGCACACATCCACACTATCCCTTAGACCATACCCCCCCACATGCACGCATACGCACGCACGCACACACACACACACACACACACACACACACACACACACACACACACACACACACACACACACACACACACACACACACACACACACACACACACACACACACATGCCACCCACTTATTGTCAGCATGTCTAATGTCTAGACAGTCAGCTAACAAGACGGTCCAGTTATTATAGAACAATTAAATCATTAGCATGAGGCACTAAACAAGCCAGGCCCCTATAGAGAGAGGGATGCCGGATTAAATTGGCTTAAATCTTTGTAACTTTTGCAAACACTCGTATTTCAATGTGCAGCAGCCGATGGCCGTACACACCATGCATACGAGTACATTGTAGAAGTATAGGCTGAACCTTTTAGCATTCCCTATCTACAGTATTTTCATTTATATTCTATTTCATTGAAATAACAAGGTGTTAAATTGAACTGGAACACAAATTCAATTTCATAAACTCTCAGAACATAAAATTGTAGATGCTCTTATCCAGAGCCAGATCGAAATAAACAGAGTAAGCATGAACTCCCTATAGTCAATAAACAACAAGGTAAAGATTCACATAAGTAGAGTGTGGAGAGAACTAGAAAAGATCGCTCCTCTGAGCGGAGATCTGCGCCATAATCTCTATTAGGCAGAGTGGAATATAGAAAATCTGATACACCTTGATCACATGACACCAAGTGGCCTGTCATAGCACATAAGGACCCTCTCGAGAACGAGATATTGTATCTCTCAGGGGGTTTTTCCTAAATAATGAATTTAAATAAGCACCAATACGAGGCAGATTCCAACCATTGGGAGTGAGTCTGCAGCGCCATGGAAGTTGTCCACGCAAAAGTCCAGACTGCATTCCTGTTTTAGGTTTCATGTCTTGAAGGTATGGGGGTGCCTTGCCTTTTGTTGCTTAAGTTTGTACACCAACCGGAATGTTGTGTACTGGGTGCGGGCCCCAGTACTTATGAGTGATCATACCTGCTCTTTCCACTCGTATAATCGATGCAGACTTCTATTGGACAAATGTCAATAATCAGAAGACTGTTAAAAACCACATGAAACACTTAACTATTCAAGCTGGTGTTTACTGACTGACACAAGTGGCTGTCATGCCGACACTTGTCTCCATGGCTTATTTTGCCTTGAGACTTTTCTTACCACAGGAGAAGAGCAGATATGATCTCTTGGAAGTACTGATACGAAAAAGGCCTGAAGAAAATACTGATGAGGAACAATCTGGTGCTTCTCAGATATTGTACATTCCAATACAGAACAGCACATACGGTCCTGCAATCATATCGTTTATGGGTACAAATAAAATAACAAACATTCACGCTGCTTCTTGCTCCAACCCGGTCTCACACAAACACGGTGAAATGGCACGCAATTCCGTACATGCCTAGAAAACCCAAAAATCCATACATATTACACTGAAATCCTCCCCGCCATCTCTACCGAACTTGAGCTACACAAGAGTAGCACAATGTGATCACTATACAGTTGTACATTGTACTGTTTTACTTCCACTCTCACTCATACGTTGATGAGTTATCAACCTATTTCTCTCAGATTTCTGTCTTTTAAATATCTACAAAGTTTGATTGTAAATACCGTGAGTCCGTTAGGTTTCATATCGCCAGTCATTTGCAGGTTGTGATTTGAAATGTCAGATCTTTGGTGCCCCACACTCGCTTTGAGTGTCCTTCACCAGAGGTAAGATTTTGCATGACTACACAAGTTGACAATCAGTTGTACATGAAACCGAAAAGAAATGGTATGTGTAGTGTGAGATGTATGCAGCTATATCTGAAAGGTGCCAGACCATGCTAGCATACTCTCAGGAAAGAGACCTTTACTGTGTGTGTGTGTGTGTGTGTGTGTGTGTGTGTGTGTGTGTGTGTGTGTGTGTGTGTGTGTGTGTGTGTGTGTGTGTGTGTGTGTGTGTGTGTGTGTGTGTGTGTGTGACAATCCGCATGACATGAGATGAAAAGAGAAGGTTGGGCTCTCGGCCCATACACAGGCAGGACATTGAACCTTAAATTCAGTAGGGATGTCTCCATCCAATCAGCCAAAACATATTTTCTAATCCTGCAATGCTCATTTTAGCCACGGTAAATGTCTGTGAATTCAAGACAGCTTAATTTCATAAACAATTTTCAACATTAAACTATATGTTCTTACTATTCCATAGAGTCAGTATTGGTGGGGCTCCAGGATGGGTGGCAACAGTTCAAGGTTACTTTAGTCTTCCAGGGGAGAAATTTGTCTTGTACACAAAGTCCCTGCAGCATGCATAAATGCAATACATTACAATACAATGAGGTACACAGTGACTCATACAGCATATAAATAAAACACCCAAGTTAACATACCTGCTGCACCTCAAAACTTGAATCACACGTTACTTTACCCTTCACAGTTCACACCACTGATTATGTTACACTTATTGCGACTGTATGTCGCAGATTGCTATGAAAACCATCTCTGGCTGAGACAATCAACAATTTGACACAAAATGATGTATTTCCATATTCAATTAATTTTAAATTTCCTTTAACCTTGGTACAATTAATTGATCAAATAGATGATTTACTACAATGCTAGAAGTATCAGAGCACCAAACCATTCACGTCAGCCCCAAGTAACCTTTTAAAAATCACACCTGTGTGAACTGAGTGGTGCTGAGTACAGTACAGTACAGTACAGACAGACAGACAGACAGACAGACAGACACATACATACATACATACATACATACATACACACACACACACACACACACACACACACACACACACACACACACACACACACACACACGGCCAGTCATTGGAACGGTTAGGGGCAATAGGCATCGCTCAATAAACTAACCCACTTCAACAGTGATTACATACAAACCTGATGTGTATTATACTCTGAAATAGAGAGATAAAATGTGTCTGTGAACCAGGTTCAACTGATTGAGTGACTCATAGGAAGAATACAAGGCTCAGGCCTCTCATCTCTCCTAATGTTGGAGACACATTTTGTTCACATATCCGGTATGAATCACCTCTTCAAACTAATTTGGGGGATCATGCATCAAACAACGACAAAAATGCTCACTGCATTGCTTATCGGGGGAGCATCAAGACTCTGACTCAAGACACACACACGCATGGGGCGCACGCATGGGTCGCACGCACGCACGCACGCACGCACGCACGCACGCACGCACGCACGCACGCACGCACGCACGCACGCACGCACGCACGCACGCACGCACGCACGCACGCACGCACGCACGCACGCACGCACGCACGCACGCACACAAATGAGGGAGTCACTTGCTAAACCTTCTGGATTCTGCATCACTGTGGTATTTGCGTGTGGCTGCTCTTTGTGTGTCTGTGTGTCTTTGTATGCCTGCCTGTGTGTGTGTGTGTGTGTGTGTGTGTGTGTGTGTGTGTGTGTGTGTGTGTGTGTGTGTGTGTGTGTGTGTGTGTGTGTGTGTGTGTGTGTGTGTGTGTGTGTGTGTGTGTGTGTGTGTGTGTGTGTGTGTGTGTGTGTGTGTGTGTGTGTGTGTGTGTGTGTGTGTGTGTGTGTGCGTGCATGCGTGCGTGCGTGCGTTCTCTTGAGCCGTGGGTTTTTGGGTAATAAATATGCACAGCACATCTACTGTTTGTACTTAGGCAAAATAGATGGCATTGCTGGTGTGCAAAACATCCATCATTTCTCCCCCTGATTAATAGTTGTCCTGGGGATGGCTGCTCAGCGGAGGGAGGGGTGAGAGAGACAGACAAGGAGAGAAGGAGAGAGAAGAAGGGGGCGAGTGTGTGTGTGTGTGAGAGAGAGAGAGAGAGAGAGAGAGAGAGAGAGAGAGAGAGAGAGAGAGAGAGAGAGAGAGAGAGAGAGAGAGCGAGAGAGAGAGAGAATGAAAAAGGCATGGGGAGAGAGAGGGAAGGGAAATGGAGAGAGTAGAGCAGAGGGAGGAAGAAAGCGGGGAGGGAGAGAGAGATAGAGTGAAATAAAACAAAAGGAGAAGGAGGTATAGAGAGAGAGAGAGAGAGGGAAACTGCTCAGTGGCTGCAAACAGTCGTGCAAGCTCAGACTTGTGTCTATTGTTGTACTGCTATTGTGTGTTTTGTCACACTATTGTGTATTTCGAGGATGTCACGAATAAACCTTCAATAAAAAACAAGAAATCGCAAACCACTTTGATTGGCCGTTGGTTGGTGTCAATGACTCATTTCATTTTCCTCTTCGTAAAAAAAATGTAAATGAATACATTGCCGCTGCAGTCTGAAATTGCTGTTAAAATGTCAAAGATGGCTGAGCTTCACTGTAACAATCAGTATCACTGTAAACACATGTATTGTTGGCGACAGGGTTGCTCATTATGCATTCATGGTGTTTTTAAAGATAGCTCAACCTCTTATAAACTTTATATACCTATATGTTGTTGACTGGGCTCCCCCAGGGTTCTACTCTTGGTCCCCTTATCCCCCCCCCC
Organism: Protomyctophum parallelum; assembly: GCF_964188405.1. Lineage (NCBI taxonomy): Eukaryota > Metazoa > Chordata > Actinopteri > Myctophiformes > Myctophidae > Protomyctophum > Protomyctophum parallelum. Next base: position 39,568,415 of record NC_139701.1, read on the forward strand.
CCCCCCTCTACATGCAATTTCTTGCCAAAGATAGTGGATCTATACAAGTGGACGGCAAAGGTTGCCTTGCCATGGTTGCAGTAACAGCTTGAATAGATTGAGGCTGGGGTGGTGAGTGTCCTTGATGATTCGTTCAGCTTTGACTCTTACCTGCAGCGCTTATTGTATATTCCCTGAAGAGAAGGAATCTCACCTCCAGCGATGCGTTGGGTCATCCGCACCTCCGGCTGTAGGCTTTGTGCTCGAGGCCGGTGCAGTTCCCATACCAGGTGGTGATGCAGCCCATCGGGATGCTCTTGATGACGATGTTGCAACAACTTGAGGAGGTGGTCGGGGGACCCTCCCTGAAGTTCCTCAACAACTTGAGGAGGTGATCGGGGGACCCTCCCTGAAGTTCCTCAACAACCTGAGCAGGTGGTCGGGGGACCCTCCCTGAAGTTCCTCAACAACCTGAGGAGGTGATCGGGGGACCCTCCCTGAAGTTCCTCAACAACCTGAGCAGGTGGTCGGGGGACCCTCCCTGAAGTTCCTCAACAACCTGAGGAGGTGATCGGGGGACCCTCCCTGAAGTTCCTCAACAACCTGAGGAGGTGGTCGGGGGACCCTCCCTGAAGTTCCTCAACAACTTGAGGAATCACATGCGTGATATGTCCCATATCTGGTCCTCAGTTTGAGGTCCCTTTCCACTGCAACGCCGTTGATAAAGATTCTCTTACTGCAATTATATGTGAGACTCTCACTTGCTTGAGGGGCGCTATCCCCTCCTATGCTCAGCTTTATGTGTTTGTGTGTACCACATAGTGATATTTGATTGGCTGAGCATGGAACGTGTACCACATTTGTGATGATTTGATTGGCTGAGCACGGAATGTGATGATGTATGATGGTGTATGGTGATAAGAGCGCCCCTCACTGTGAGTGTGATTTCTTAAGTTCTTACACGTGATTGCTGAGTTTATAACCACTTACTGAATGCCCTATTTTATAGGATTTAATAAGGTGTCGTGCGAGCAGATCCACAATTGCGTTATGAAGCTTCTGACGTGTCAAGTGGTGATGATTTGTGAGATTGCATATCTGCTGCTTTGACCTATAATGACGACTGACTGACTGACTAAAGTAGGGCAGAAATATAGGATTGACAGTACACCTGACGGCCGTGTTTGATCAATTGGAACGTGTGATATTTTGAAAGACCAGTGCTTTGACATGGAAAACTGTCATGATTGATTCCCGTGTCTAAAAACCACTGTGTTTAGTGTAGGCCTACAGTACTGCAAAAGTGTGAGGCTAAGAATGTGCTTTTAGTTGTGCAAATCTGGACAGAGGTTTTGCTGTATTTTTGTTTCTACTTGTCTGTCTGTGTGTGTGTGTGTGTGTGTGTGTGTGTGTGTGTGTGTGTGTGTGTGTGTGTGTGTGTGTGTGTGGTGTGTGTGTGTGTGTGTGTGTGTGTGTGTGTGTGTGTGTGTGTGTGTGTGTGTGTGTGTGTGTGTGTGTGTGTGCCTGCGTGCGTGCGTGTGAGAGAGAGAGAGAGAGAGAGAGAGAGAGAGAGAGAGAGAGACTGAGAGAGGGGGGCAAGGGAGAGACTGGTTTGAGAGAGTGCCATCTGGTCTGGTGCTGAGACGGTTAATGTCAGACAAAGGACACAATGCAAATAATGTAAATAGCCTTCTCCTTGACTGTCTCTGAGACAAGTCACTGTGTGTGTGTGTGTGTGTGTGTGTGTGTGTGTGTGTGTGTGTGTGTGTGTGTGTGTGTGCGTGTGTGCGTTCGTGTGCATGTCTGTTTGAAAGAGAGAGAAAGAGAACGAGAGTGTGCACGTGCGTGCGTGCGTTCGTGCGTGTGAATTATGGGTGTATGCTAATAAGAAGCCATGTGGATATGTAGGTCACGTCAACCTATTTTCCACAAGGCTTACACCCCTCCTATGTAACACACACGTTACACATGTAACCAAACATGTATTGTACACGCACTCACGCAGAATCTCTCACACACACACACACACACACACACACACACACACACACACACACACACACACACACACGAAAAAAACCCACCCTGGTGAACATCTCACGGATGGAGGCTCCACCTCAGAGAGGAGTGTGTGTGTAGATATGGTCTGCACTGAGGCATCCTGTAGCATCGCTTCTGCTTTCATTCTGCTCTTAATGGAGCACGTTCAGACAAAAGCTTCTCCTCTGAGTGACGCTCATCTCGCTTTTCACACTTCAAACATTTAGATTATTTTCTTTCTCTGCTGTGCATTTGGAAGCAGGAGGTTCATGGAGGACACATGCACGACTCCAATGGGCTTATCGAGAGGTTTGTGTCTGAGGAGAGGAGAGGATTCAATGTGAGTCTCCATCCCAGCCAACATGTACAGAAAGCTCTAGATTCACCAACCCACTGCTTTGCTATTTTGGGATTATAATTTATTTTTGGGGACGGGGACGGGGGGACTAAAGTCTCTCTTCCTCTCTCATTCTTCCCTCCCACCATCTCTCGCTCACTCTATAGTCTGCTGGTGTATTATGGTTGTTTACTGTACTGTTGGTTACTCATATCAGTGCAATACTTGGACCCTCCCCCTTTCAAGCCTCTGACCCCCCCCCCCCCCCACACACACACACACACCGACACACGTGCACTGACGACCTCTCACCCACCTCTTTACTCACAGAGATCACAGTGCGTTCTGTTCCGACCACCCCCCAGCTCTCTCTCTCTTTCTCTCTCTCTCTCTCTCTCTCTCCACGTATACTGTAGGCTACTGTCCCTTCCATGACCCCTCGGCTCGCATCACATACAGTTTAGTCAAGTTTAGTGTAATGTACAACCATCCTGACAAGTCCCGCGGAACAAACTGCGTCTGACAACACATTCATCTCCCTGCCTGGCCTATACCCCTCGCCCTCTCGGTGGGATTTCATGAATACAATATAGAGTCCCTATTTTTGGCATCTTACGTTGGCATGATGTTTATTTTCAGGTGTTGAAGTTGAAGTTTGTGCTTAAAATGTACTGTAAATTCTACAAACTGTTAATAAATATTTCAATCAATCAATCAATCAAAGGAGCAGAAAGTATTTGTTTGTTTGGATTTCCTCTGCATCCAAAACGGTACTGGCGTAGTCGGTGGTGTTGTCTCCACCAGGCCGAGGGCATGGCGAGAGACTGTTTTGCACCCTGTCCGTCCGTCCGTCCGTTCGTGTGTCCGTCTGTCTGCGTACAGCTAATCTCCGGCACTGTTGGCCCGGTCGCTGCGAAACTGTATTTTTCAGATCTGCCTGTCATAGTGCCACCATGAGTCTGATTTCTATACAAAACACATTTTGTGATATTATATTAGTCCTACAGATTTTGTCCAAAAATCTCACATTTCGGTACAAAGTATCTCTATAGTCATGTGATCAACACGGATCCGTCCCATTATTCCATCCTGATTGGCTAAGATTGGCATCCAAAAATTGCAGGATTGGTCCTCAAATCATGAACGTAACATGCGATTCCCGTGAAATTTTGCACGAGGAGTCCCACTAGGCTAAGGACGAAATACCACCCTTTTCACATTGGCCTGTTATAGCGCCACCAGCAGGTCGATTTTAGCAAAACACGTTTTAGAACAAAATGCCTCAAATCATCAATGCAAGGTCCGATTGCCATGCCTAAGAAGAAATGGCACCCATTTCACATCGGCCTATTATAGCACCACCATTAGGTCACAATAACCACTACCTGACCTGTGCTCCGAGGAGCACTTTTTCGAGTTGATTCATCGTGATGTGCAAAATAGCATTCAAAAAATAGCTGAACATCTGAAAATAAAGGACAGACATTATTTTGCCCGCTATATGATTTCATGACTGAACGCATGGGTTGCTATCGCAGAGATGTGGGAGTGAGCGACGTGCTCGTTCATAATAGCACCAGTCCTTCTCTGCAGGGCACAGAGAAGCAGACAACAGTCTCTGCCTGCTTCCCTGGTGTGACAACCCCCATTACCCGTCTGCTTAAACCCCATCCCCCAACTACACACACACACGCATGCATGCACGCACGCACACACGCACGCATACACGCGCACACGCACGCACGCACACAGTAATATCCATAAACATATGAACGCACGCACACAGTAACATGCACACACATATACACACACACACACACACACACACACACACACACACACACAGACACACACACACACACACACACAGCAACACACACACTCGCACACACACATACACACACATGCCTCCGGGCAGGGGGAGGTCACAGTGTACTGTGTGCTGGCTGGCAGGAGCGTATGAGGGCGAGTGGGAGACATGGAGTGGAGACAAGCTCAAGCTGGGGTGTGGAATGTACGCACACGCTGGTGTGGGCACGCGTGCGGGCAACGCATGCTCCTGAGCATGTTTTGGAACACAATTGGAACACAATTTAAAAAGAAAGAAAAACAACAATTTGTCGACGAGGGAGGCAAAGGAAAGAACAGAATGGGGGGAGAGAAATAGAGGGGTGGAATGGGGGGAGAGAAATAGAGGGGTGGAATGGGGGGAGAGAAATAGAGGGGTGGAATGGGGGGAGAGAAATAGAGGGTGGAATGGGGGGAGAGAAATAGAGGGGTGGAATGGGGGGAGAGAAATAGAGGGGTGGAATGGGGGGAGAGGGGTGGAATGGGGGGGAGAGGGGTGGAATGGGGGAGAGAGGGGTGGAATGGGGGAGAGAGGGGTGGAATGGGGGGAGAGAGGGGTGGAATGGGGGAGAGAGGGGTGGAATGGGGAGAGAGGGGTGGAATGGGGAGAGAGGGGTGGAATGGGGGAGAGAGGGGTGGAATGGGGGGAGAGAGGGGTGGAATGGGGGGAGAGAGGGGTGGAATGGGGGGGAGAGGGGTGGAATGGGGGAGAGAGGGGTGGAATGGGGGAGAGAGGGGTGGAATGGGGGAGAGAGGGGTGGAATGGGGGGGAGAGGGGTGGAATGGGGGAGAGAGGGGTGGAATGGGGAGAGAGGGGTGGAATGGGGGGAGAGGGGGTGGAATGGGGGGAGAGAGGGGTGGAATGGGGAGAGAGGGGTGGAAATGGGGAGAGAGAGGGGTGGAATGGGGGGAGAGGGGTGGAATGGGGGGAGAGAGGGGTGGAATGGGGGAGAGAGGGGTGGAATGGGGGGAGAGGGGTTGGAATGGGGGAGAGGGGTGGAATGGGGGAGAGAGGGGTGGAATGGGGGAGAGAGGGGTGGAATGGGGGGAGAGGGGTGGAATGGGGGAGAGTGGGGTGGAATGGGGAGAGAGGGTGGAATGGGGGAGAGAGGGGTGGAATGGGGGGAGAGGGGTGGAATGGGGAGAGAGGGGTGGAATGGGGAGAGAGAGGGGTGGAATCATGGGGGAGAGAGGGGTGGAATGGGGGAGAGAGGGGTGGAATGGGGGGAGAGGGGTGGAATGGGGAGAGAGGGGTGGAATGGGGAGAGAGGGGTGGAATGGGGGGAGGAGGGGTGGAATGGGGGTGAGAGGGGTGGAATGGGGGAGATAGGGGTGGAATGGGGGAGAGAGGGGTGGAGAGGGGTGGATTGGGGGAGAGAGGGGTGGAATGGGGGAGAGGGGGTGGAGAGGGGTGGAATGGGGGATAGAGGGGTGGAATGGGGAGAGAGGGGTGGAATGGGGGGAGAGGGGTGGAATGGGGGGAGAGGGGTGGAATGGGGGGAGAGAGGGGTGGAATGGGGGAGAGAGGGTGGAATGGGGGAGAGAGGGGTGGGAATGGGGGAGAGAGGGGTGGAATGGGGGGAGAGGGGTGGAATGGGGGGAGAGGGGTGGAATGGGGGGAGAGAGGGGTGGAATGGGGGAGGAGGGGTGGAATGGGGGAGAGGGGTGGAATGGGGGGATGAGAGGGGTGGAATGGGGAGAGAGGGGTGAATGGGGGAGAGAGGGGTGGAATGGGGTGAGAGGGGTGGAATGGGGGGAGAGGGGGTGGAATGGGGGGAGAGGGGGTGGAATGGGGGGAGAGAGGGGGGTGGAATGGGGGGAGAGGGGGTGGAATGGGGGGAGAGAGGGGTGGAATGGGGGGAGAGAGGGGTGGAATGGGGGGAGAGGGGTGGAATGGGGGGAGAGGGGTGGAATGGGGGGGAGAGGGGGGTGGAATTGGGGGGAGAGAGGTGTGGAATGGGGGGAGAGAGGGGTGGAATGGGGGAGAGAGGGGTTGGAATGGGGGAGAGAGGGGTGGAATGGGGGGAGAGGGGTGGAATGGGGGGAGAGGGGTGGAATGGGGGGAGAGGGGTGGAATGGGGGAGAGAGGGGTGGAATGGGGGGAGAGAGGGGTGGAATGGGGGGAGAGGGGTGGAATGGGGGAGAGAGGGGTGGAATGGGGGGAGAGAGGGGTGGAATTGGGGAGAGAGGGGTGGAATGGGGGAATGGAGTGTGTGGCTCTATCCTGGTTAATTGGTGGTCTGCATTGCTAGATTGTGTAAGAGAAATAAGCAACCTGGTCTATGAGAACAAGCCCAAAAGAAAAGCCACTCCACTCCTCTTTATTAAAAATGCTATAATTATATCATTATTACAAAAACATTTTTTTTTATACAAATCTGGTATGGGGGGGTCCTTGTGCAAAATAAATAAATAATCAGATGGGGTTCCGTGTGTACAAATACATGGGGGTCCTTTATGAAAATGTTTGAGAAACACTGGTTTAAACAACATTACGAAACAAGCCTATAAATAAGCAATTATACACTTCAGGAACGAGACCCAAAAAGCGCAACTATCAATATTTACAAGCAACTTTACAGAAAAACAAGACCAAAGTCACAAAATAAGCGGACATGGCAACACTGGTGGTGGTGAGGCTCCTCTTGTTTTTTTTAATGATTGCATGTTTCACAGAGGAGATGTTTTGGTATGGTGTCTGCCAACCACACCAGTGATGCAATTTCACCGCGGCTGTGTGTGTGTCTGTGTGCATGCCTGTGTGCGTGCGTATGTGTCGCGTGCCAGAGCACGGCCCTTATCTGCAGTTCCCTGGCCATGGTCCATCCAGGATCCAAGTCAAGCTTTAGGCAGGGGATGTGGGCAACACAAAGCCTGTTGGAAAGGAACAGCTAGATGCCACTATAGCCCTCACTCAACTCAGGACGGACTGTGGGGGGGCCACCGTGTTCTTCCTGAGCACTGTCATGGTAATTTGACGGCCTGTGGAAAGCAAAGCCAATGCATTCTATACCGCTTCTGGGGATGGGAGGGAGGGGAAATGACAGGGTGGAGCATGGTGGTAATGGACAATGGAGGGAGAGGGGGGGGGGGGGGGGGGGGAACAATTCGAATACCAGACCAGAGAGAGAAACATTGAAAGAAGGGAGGAGGAAAGAGAGAGAGAGAGACAGAGAGAGAGAGAGAGAGAGGGGGGATAACAGGGTTCAAGAAAGACAGAAGAGAGACAGGACCGGCTGGGGTGGGGGTGGTGGTGGTGGTGGTGGTTGAGGTGGGGGAGGGGGGGGTGGGGGAATCAAAACAGAAAGGGAAAAAGAGAGCGTGCAAAGCATGGAAGCTGATGTTCCAGCATGGTTCTGCCGGTCTGGACCAAGCTGCTTGCGGTTCCCATCTGAGGCTGAGCAGGAAGCCACACTGGAAGAATGCAGCGAGACTCTTCACCGCAGTTATCAGCAGCCGAGGGATTTCACCGTCATTACGGCACTGTGATCTGTGCACGGTGACACCATCACTTGTGGCTCTCCGTTGACAAAGGAAACGTCGTTGATTTCACTGTCTCGCTCTTTCTCTCTCTCTAAATGTTGCTTGACCTCTCTCTGTCTCTTCATGTTTTGTTCCTCTGTCTCATCCTGCTATCATTCCCTGTTAATCCCCCCCCTTCTCTCTCTCACACATTGCACGCACGCACACACAGGTACACGCACGCAACACACACACACCACACACACACACACACACACACACACACACACACACACACACACACACGCACGCACACACACGCACGCACACACACACAGCCCCTCTCTATGTCTGTGTCTTCCATTCCTTTCCATTCTTATGGCACTGATGCAATCACAGCCGCAAAATATGGTCATCAACATCACAACCCTCCTTCCCTGGCTGAGGGAGAACATGCACGCACTCATGCACGGACACACGCACTCACGCAAGCACACACACACACACACACGCACGCACGCACGCACGCACGCACGCAGCACGCACGCACTCACGCACACACACACGTACGCACGCAAGCACACACGCACGCAAACATGCACGCACATACACAAAACTGTCTTGATGTATGTTCCATTGAAATGCTTGTGTGTAAGTGTGCATGAGAGTGCATGCATTTTTGTGTGCGTGTAGTTGTGAAAATGTGTGGAAACATTTGCGTGTTTGTCTGTGTGTTCGTGCTTGCAGCCATGTGTTCGTGTGTGTGTGTGTGTGTGTGGGTGTGGGTGTGTGTGTGTGTGCGCACACGCGCAACCTAGCGCACACACGCATGTGCGTGTGTATGTGGTTTGGGCTGTGGCACTTCCCACAGCAAGAAAACACATGAGAACATTACCACTGCTTCTCTCTCTCCTCCTCTCTCTCTCTCTCTCTCTCTCTGCCTTTCTCTCCTTTATCTCTCTCTCTGCCTTTCTCTCTCTCTTCCTTTTTCTCTCTCTCTCTCTCTCTCTCTCTCTGTCTCTCTCTCTCTGCCTTTCTCTCTCTCTCTCTCTCTCTCTCTCTCTCTCTCTCTCTCTCTGTCTCTCTCTCTCTGCCTTTCTCTCCTTTCTTTCTGTCTTTCCCTCTCTCTGCTGCTGCACCTCTCCCCAGCCTCTTTTGCCTTCTTCATTTCTTAAAGGCACAGAGACACATTAAACAAGCAGAAAAGAAGAGACGTTGAAGAAGTGGAGCAGAGTGTGACAACAGGATGGAGATTGCACACTGGTCCAGCATTGCCTTCATTGTACACAAATAAATAAGACTTATTTAACACTAGTGCAGTGCTTGTTTTGTGTGCGGCCGCCAGTCAGAATGCATGGCTGAGAAGCAGTAATCTGATCAATTTCACACTTAGAGCTGCACCTTGTGACCTCGAGAATTCACCCGGCAAGTTTGAAGTCGACGAGACACGTGCAGCTGTTTGGAGCGGTCCTGGAGAAGCATTCTTCAGCATCATTCGCCTGTCATGTGTGTGCAATCGATTGGTTGAAGCGTTTGTGAGACAAGCATAGACACTCAAATAAACACAAAGATTTGTAGAATTTGTAGATAGATATTAAATTCTACAAAGACTATAGGGCATCTTAAACACAATCTTATCTTGAGGAGCCGAATATAACATGGCGCCACTTCTCCATGCCCGCCCTTTTCTGTCACTGTTGACCTATTACTTTGAATGATGCCCACGTCCTTAATAGTGGAACAGCTATGCACACGTATTTCTTTCATACTAGCCAGCCAAATATGTAGCAGAGGGCTCACTCTGCAGTATCATCAACCAAAAACAAAACATCCCGGTTGTAAATATGAAATTTCTAGGGCTGGGACTCAATTAAAAACAAAATATCTAATTAATTAGAGGCTTTGTAATTAATTAATATAAATTAATCGCATGTTTAATTGCATAACAATATTTGACTTGAGAAGCCATTTTCTTTTTTTCAAGTAAAACAGATTTTGGTATAGCCTACGAATGAATCAATAAGTGAGTTTTTTTATTCTAAATTTCCCATCCACTGGGCCAAGCAAACTGATTGTCTTCTCCCATTGCATGTTTGTTGTCTGTTGTTTGGTGCACCAGTATGACGCCTGAAGCTCATTCACTGAGAAAGGTTACATGGTGCAAACCGGAACCCAAATCAGCAGCCATGGAATCTATATAGTAAATTCACGCATGTGATATGGTGAAATGATCGTACATTTGCGCAGTTTCTGCATTATCGACCGGATTTCACTGTGTATATTCAACAAAGCCTGGTTCATTATGTAATTTACTATGAAGGCAATTAGCAGATACTCTTATCTAGAGTGACTTACAAGAGATCAGAGTAAGCCGATTAAGCACAAACTCTTTGTTACAGGTATTGTTATGGGGAGCATTTGTATATGGACATAGGAGGCCTTTGCTATGTTTCATCAGTTTCAATTGAAACCACCCTCCACCCTCAGGGGAGCCTCCAAGCTCGGACTGACCGTCAGGTGTCAGTCAACCCCCCGCCACCCTTGGCCCTCTCTCTCTCGCTCACTCGCTGCCTTGCTCTCTCCCACAATGTTACAGTAAGTTACACTAATTTCCTGTTAATAACCTGGGTAAAATGTGCAGCATTGGAAGGTAAAGGCGAGACACTTTATTTTGAAGGGACGACAGGACGAGGAGAGGTGTTGTTGCTGGTTGCTGCGTAAGAGTAATAGCCGTGCGCGATATTGAACATTCACAACTATTTGTATCAACCTGTATCAACAGAATAATTATCATAGGCCTATGGGGGCCTTATATTTGGTCTTGAAACGGGCCTCCAGATTCCTAAGGCCGCCTGATTACGTTTAAAATGAGTAGTTCTGTAATCAAAATCAGAATGGGAATCCAACAGGAGAATTAAATCAAGATTCTTCAGGCCACGTTACGTCATCATACAGCACTTTTTCGTTCAAAGGAAGTAATTAAAATTGGAATTCTTTCATGGAAATATTTTCATGGATTTTCATGGAAATATTTTCCCCATTGTTTTGTATTGTCTATTGTTAGGTTTCTGCCATATGATGACCACGGATATGCTCTAAAAGTGTATTTTTCTTTAAGAGCATTACTGAGTCATATGAAGATATGGTTGAAATGGTCGAAGTGCTCCATTAAGTGGTTAAATAAAGATTAGAATTAATTGAGCTTTTTGACAAAATACCGGTCGTGTTTCTAGGGCTATCAAGAAAACTGGACTCTGTGTACGATCCAACAATGTGGTATATCGCTGCGGTTCCAACAACACAACACAGCAGTATAGCGAGCAGGTGTCAGATGGATGGAGCAGTGTGGTGGAGATGTGTAAATTGCACAGATGAACTTGGTGACCAAGTGGAATGACGCAGATTAGACCGAGACAGACAGATACACCCTGACAAGAAGTTAGGCAGACAGACAGACAGATCATGAGCTGTCAGACAGGAAAGAATAAGGCAGGCAGACAGACGTATGTATACAGACAGAGACAGACAGATAGACACATTAGACAGGATCATATTTGGCATAACAGACTGAAGTTATGTAACTAAAAGCTTTGCAGCTTCCAAAACTGTTCCAAAGCAGCAGTGTGTAGATGTTTATCAAAGTAAGCCGTGTGCTGAAGATCTTTCTTGTGTAGGCTATAGTTTCTTACACGATCAGCACTTTCTATAGTTTCTTGTTAAGACCTGTAGTTTTTGCTATAAACAATTAATAGTTTATGTTGAATCAGCAGGCTCTTAAGCAGATTAATACTGGTGTCCCTGTTTTTGGCAAATTTTCTAAAGAATGCGAAATAGTAAGTCAGTTTTTTATATACCGGTATTTATTTTTTAACGCAAAAATAGATCTATACAATACGTTGCATTGCGACATGTTGTGCACTTTTAGATGTGCTATATTTGCTATGAAAATAATTGTGTAAGTGTTGTTACTGTTGTTGTTGCTGTTTGTTTTCTACTGTTGTTGAGACCGAAGACAAATTTCCACACGTGGACAATAAATGAAACTAACTAACTTAAACCCAGCATCCCCAAAATAGCAGATCAACAAACTCACAGCGTGTCACGTTGTGACGAGTTAGTGTGAGCTCAGTGTCAATCAGCTATTTTCAATGAAGATATTAAATGTAGAGTGAAAAGTGGTTAAGATTTAAGACGGTGCTTTTCAATGAGCAGCAAAATGACACCCAAGATAATAATAAATAATAATACATTATTATCTTTTGTGCTACATCAAGATGTAATAAGGTGCGTGGGGCTATATTGACGATGGATGAATGGCTTATTGATTGAGATCCTTCCGCACTTATAATCTTGTGTAAACTTCGTGCTCACATGTAAATTGGGATTACAGTAACGTCAATGATTCAAACATGCATGCACAAACTCTTACTACCCACATCCACTGCGCGTACACAGTACACATCACACACACACACACACACACACACACACACACACACACACACACACACACACACACACACACACACACACACACACACACACACACACACACACACACACACACACGCACAAAACCACACACACACTGCACACTCACTCATGCATGCACACATGCGCGCACACATGCACATTTCCTGTAACCTGCTAAGGTTCTTTACTCAATCACTTACTTGGTCAATGCTAATCGCACTCTACTCATAAAAAAGAGGACTTTTTATGTTTTGAAGATATAATAAGGATATTATTCCAATAAATCACCACGGGAGAAACTGGTGGTGGAAGAAAGGAGTCATTTGAGAGACTTTCCCCATTGAAGTATGATCCCATTTGATGAACAGATCCCTTTTTCTCTTCTCTTTAG
>NC_139701.1:39585944-39643444 GCF_964188405.1 Protomyctophum parallelum
CTGCACTCGGCACCAATGGTCGGGATGGAGTAAGTCCCTGCGTCATACTAGCGTCACGTCCAGGGGCTGTACGTGTACATCAATCTGCTCACTCTACTGAAACAAGAGTTAGGCTCCTGCCCTCGGGCCTCATGACTCGGCAAGGCTGTTTTCTGCCCATCTTAGTTATTGCAACTAATGGCATTGGATGACAGTAATCAATTCATAGTTAATTGCATATATGTTATCAATCAACCGTAGCCTTTGTCATTGCTTCTTCATAGAAGCTGTTTAGCGCTGTGTTAAATTAATTAATTATATTAATTAATTATTAATATTTAATACAAAAAAGTGGCTATTCAGGACAGGCACATATATAGGCATGCTTTCTCTCAAAGCATATCATGTTTTATCTGTTATCTGTGGCTCATTCGTTCATCAGGTCATGAACCCCAGATGATCTTTTGGTCCTAAGCTTTCTTTCAGCTCAATCACAGATGTCCCGGGTCGCTCAGTCAGGAGATTCACCAATGCTTCTTCAGCCGGTGTGGGCCGGTTGGGTTTCTTCGAAAGTGATGGTTCTAGTATCTAGCGAAGAAGTAAGTCCATCACCATCACCCATGTGCAGGCTGCAGCGCTGTCGATCCTGCACCATTATTTATAGATTGCTTGCATGGGTCATCTCATCTTAGTTCTGGAGAGTGGTATCGAACAGTTCTCGGGTCCGTATGACATGAAGCTTAACTTCTTTAAAGCTCAGAATCAATTGCTCAAAGGCCGCTTGAGAGCATATGCCGCTCATTTAAGTTAATTCATAAAGGGTCTCTATCAGGTCCTCCATGCTGGCCTACTTGAAGTGCCTAAAAGAATGCACAAAAAGAGGCAGCTTTTTGCTTCTACGGCCCAACGGCCTGGAATAAACTTCCATTCGAGCTCAGTCACGCACCCTCTGTAGACTCACAATGCGCTGTCAAGCTACTTTAGAGCCAAGTGTGCCCGGACCACTAAGTCAACATGGTCAAATGTATTTTGATCAAACAGAGTCTTTCTCAGTCTTTCATTTGTCCACAAAAAAAAGAAAAATCTTTTGTTTTTAAAGATATGTCACTCTGACACTGTAACATAGGTTTTTGGAGTTTCACTACAGAAATCAAGAACTGTGCAAGATTAACCATGCATATTAATGAATTATTATATTTCATGATACAGAATGAGATTATGTACTTCTCAAAGTGGGGTCCTTGACTGGGTTGTCCCCAAAATAATGAATATAGCATTCAAATCTGCTATAGACCAGCAATTGACATGGATAGACAATGATTCCACTTGTATTATAAGGAGAGACATTCAGAAGCAGCTTGGACTCCTCATGCATAGAAGGAGACATGATGTCAGTCCGCTGCCCCCCCAGGTTGGCAGAGGAAGTTTAGCGCCCAGGATTACATTACATAATTGGCACCGGCTGAAAAGAAAACTAGGTTAAAAAATCAACGATTGCGGCAACCACACTCTGCAATATTTTAAAATTGCGAATTTTCTAGTTTATTTTATGTTCTTATATTCAATTTTGTTCTTGCCATTGTTCTATCATTTTAACCACTTGTGTTTTATTGTATTATATTTTTGTGTCCTGCCCTGTGAAGCACTTTGAGCTGCATTTATGGATGAAAGGTGCTATACAAATAAAGTTTATTATTATTATCACTTGGGTGTTTAAATAGTTTAGGATTAAGATCTAAGGCTTCTCTTTAAGTATTGGTATCTCGGCTCGTGGGTGTGGGAAGTCTCTCCGTGTTTAGGTTCCCCTATTCACTCTTTAATTCATTCAGTCAGGATGAAGTATAAGTAACTCTGTCTCTGCTCGTGTCTTTTAGTTCTACATTGGGCAACCTGCTCCGGCTGTGTTCCGGATTCCGTAAGGTGGCGTAAGCCCTGCTTAATCGGCTATCGGTCTCCTCAGCACATTCCCTGGCTACTCCCGATTCTACTGCCACGCTGATGCACCAGTCGCCACCTGAAACTCAGGCCATGGTCCTCATCTGCCCATGAATCATCATCATGTGCATCTAATCGGAAGAGCTTTCAGTTGTTTATTCAGGATGTAATGAGTGCAAGTGCTGTATTCGATCAGGAATGGTAATCTTATTACCTTCATATACGGTGGTCGCTGGGGGTAGTTCAATTGGTGGCATGTCACAAGCTAATGTTAATAATGGTTCGTTGATGTTCCTCTACAGTGGCATTAAAGGAACATCGGGGTAATTGTGGTTTCCTCACTCTGGCGTTAGAGGAACGTTGGGGTAACATAAATGGTTGCACTACATGTAAGATCTGTGAAATAGTTCAGGTAAGCCTCACGGCTATGGCATGCGCCATAGTTACACGCAGCTCACGTGTATCCGTGCAGGATCCAGAAATGCATAGCTTGCACTCTCGAGTCACTATCGAGTGGGACATCTGCCCGGATGTGTATGGGTCGAGAATTCCCGTAGGCTGATGGCGTTTCCTCATAAGGAACGTCGGCGTAATTGGGCCAATGGTGTGTCCTCATACTGGCAGTAGAGGAACATTGGCGTTGCACTACACGTAAGCCCTGCGAAAGCAGCGTAGAATATTCCTCTATAGTGGCATAGAGGAATGGCCTATCGGCGAGCGCAGCCATGCAGGCCTTTTTCAGCTTAAGCTTAAGGTTAGTATATGCTTGTACTCCAAACCAATGGGTTTTGAGTCCGGCTTTCACCCCACACATTACTTTCTCACAGATAAGCCTCACGGCTCGCAGTCATGGCTACACATAGCTCACGTAAAGTTAAAATATCCGGGATATCTGCCCGGATGCGTGGGACATCTGCCCGGGTGTGCCCGTAGGGCGTTCTCGGTTCTGCTTTGTTGGGGGGGTTAGCAATCCGTGCAGGCTCCAGAAATGCATATTTGCATTTCGTCACTGTGCATTCATAGTGGGTCACCTGCCCGGATCAACGGTGAGAGTTCACCGAAAGGTATGTGTGTTGGGGGGTTATTGTATATCTATCTCCCTGCTCTTATGTTTTATGATGTTGCTTAATCATGCCGAGCAGGGAGAAATCCAGCAGAGCCGAACGCCAAGTCAAATATCATATGCACACTCATTACTCATTCTTCAATAAATATTGTTTAATCTATTCGTGAGTTGTCTGACTGAAATCAAACGCAGCACGCGGAGCGGCGGAGTCAGTTCAGTCAGTCAACCTCAAGGGAAGTTCTTGCTTGCTCAAAGGCCCATACTATGCTCAAGGGGTTAACATGCTGCATTACTATGTGGGAGTATACTTGTGTGCAAGTCTCTCACGTCATTCGCTGATGCGGCAGTCAGCTGACTAAGTGGGCAGGCTACTTAAGCTCACTAGACTCCATGCTCTTCCTGCCTTCCTCTGCTCATGGTTCCCCGGTCGTATGTGATGTTTTCTCCCACCACCACCCCAGCACCACCGGTGGGCTCTGCTATCTATGCTCCCCATGGGGGGGGTTATTGTATATCTATCTCCCTGCTCTTATGTTTTATGATGTTGCTTAATCATGCCGAGCAGGGAGAAATCCAGCAGAGCCGAACGCCAAGTCAAATATCATATGCACACTCATTACTCATTCTTCAATAAATATTGTTTAATCTATTCGTGAGTTGTCTGACTGAACTATTATATGAGCTAACGGTTGTGAATTGTCCACGTCAAAAATCTGCCATGGTAAATAACAACCAAGTCTAAACTGAAAGATGGCCACACATGCATATACTGTACAGTACAGTATGTGGTTATGGTGTTTGTTTCACATGTCTAATAGCTCAATAAATAATATTCTAGTGTTTTTTGTCTGGTAATTTCTATATCTTTTCTGTCTTGTTAGAGTTTGTCTTCTTTGAATGGATTAAAGTAGCTTGACCACTAAGCAGAAATTATGTTAGATATGAAACTGATATGCAGGTTTAGGGCTCAGGGCTACAAACTTGCCTCACCTTGAGGATTTCATAGTTATTCACTGAGGTCATTATGCTGAGCATAATATACAGTGGATCAAGCTAGGGCTACGTATAAGAGGGCTAGGGCTATCTGGACAAATGGCCTGTCCTCAGTTAACTACGGCAAATGGTGCATTTATATAGTGCCTTTATCCAAGGCACTTTACATAGATTACAATCACCCATTCATACACTGATGGCAGCAGAAACCATGTAAAGCACCAACCAGCACACCAGGAGCAATTAGGGGTTCAGTGTCTTGCTCAAGGACAGTTCGACACTAACTCTGACTAAAACTAAGACGAGAATTGTTCATCAACTACCATTTTTCACTGACGAAAACTAAATGAAAACTAAGCTATATGATGACTAAAACTAAGACTAAATATATTGACAATTTTGTCAACAAATAAAAACTAGACTAAAATGTTAAGAAGGGACTAGTTGTCAGGATCTGCCTTCTGTGTGCTGTGTATGTTGTTATTTTGTAGTAATGATATGGTGTTCTTGATTCTTATTTTGAAGTGATGCTTTTGTGTTACCTGTCCTCCTTTGTAGTAGTTTCCTGCCTTGTCTCACCTTCCCTGATTTTTGGTTATTTGTTTCACCTGTGTCTTGTTTCCCCCAGCCAATCCTTGTATTGATTTGAGTTCACCTGTGTCCTGTTAATCGTGTGCCTATTTAAGCTCTGTGTTTGGTTGTGTTCTCTGTTGGATTATTGTCTTGTATCCTGAGTTTCAAAGTTTGTTTGTAGTACTTTGCTCTCCTGCAAACCTCTGTCTAATTTAAACTTCCAGTTCAAGATTCTGACTTCCTCGCATTTGGGTCCTACTTGGAAACCACCTCCTGACACTAGTGGACAAGAGATCCAGTTTAAGTCATATTACAATAGGTTGCATGCTGACAATAGCTGATCTACAAGCTCACAACGCAGTGCGCTGCGACGCGTTGTCGGCTTGTAGATCGGCTATTTTCAGCAAGTGTAAAAACAGTCATTACGACGACACCAAGAACCGCCAAAAGCCAAAACACATTTTAGTCAACTATGATTTAGTCGATTAAAATCTAGTCGACTAAAATCCTATGATATTTAGTCGACTAAAACTAGACTAGACACATTCCAGGTGACTAAAATGTGACTAAAACTAAATGAAAACAATTCAAGAGACTATGACTAAAACTAAAATCAAAATTTGCTGCCAAAAACAACACTGGCCCATTATGTGGTCTCATCAAGACAGCAGCATTGTTTTGAATCCTCCGCAGTGCATCTAGCTTGGCTGGGCTTCCCAACGAACACAATTGGGTGGGTGTGTAAGAGGGTGGGAAACCAGGGTGATCTGTATTCTGACTGTATCGCTTCACTAGTGACCTCTACAGGTTGGCCAGGGCGCCTGAATATCGTGGAACATTGTGTAACTCCGCATGCACATTACATGATGTCCCCCCGAGTCTTGCTAGTCAGAGTCAGACTGTTGCCTCCAACAATTTTCAAATGCTTCCGTCATATAATTAAATCTGGAGCTGGGAAAATGATCCGGGCTTCTGTTTCATCTTTACAGTCACACAAATGTGTTCAAATATAAATCAAAATAAGCTAAGCTTATGGGCCTACATAGCTTTAGCTTGCTGCTTAACAGAAATGGGAATACAAAAATACAATTTAAAGATATTTTGAAATATATTTTCGTAAACAGAAATGACAAAACGATGACAGCTTCCTTTCTCGGCTGTCGGGATGTGTAGTTAGTTCCAGCATTCGGAGATTGTGGGATAGTTGCCTGCCTACTCAAATACGTCATCCCAGTGAAAACCCTCAGGTAAGCTGACTTTCAACATTGTGTGTATCAGAGATGTGCATTGTGCTCATCTACACCCTCCATAAGGAACCAACCAGTAGGGGTCAGCATTGAGGGGGATTACAGTACAAGGTCAGGTTGTGGCCTCCTGGTGGCGCTATAATAGGCCAATGTGAAAAGGGTGCAATTTCTTCTTACGCCTCTGATCATGGCAATTGGATGCTTTGAGGCATTTTGTTCCAAAAATTTGTTTTTCAAAAAGCCACCTGTTGGTGGCTCTATAACAGGCCAATGTGAAAAGGGTGGGATATATTCCTCAGCCTAGTAAGATTTCACGTAAATTGCATGCTGCATTCATGATTTGAGGCTTTTTGTTCAAAACGGGCCAAATCCTACAAACTTTGAAAGCCAATGTTAGCCAATTAACAGATCCATCTTGAGCATGTGACTATAGAGATAATGTGTAACGATTTGTGGGATATTTGGACAGAATCTGGAGGAGTAATATAAAAAAAATTGATTTACAAAAGTCGGCCTCCTTGTGGTGCTATACAAGGCAGATGTAAAAAATGCAGGTCAAAGGTTTGTGCTTGGCCTCTAGGGAGGGTGCATGCAACGTTTCGCAGATCGGTGCAGTTATAGGTAAAAAGGTAAATAGCTACCTCATGGTGGCGCTATAACAGGCCGTCTGGAAAATTTGGGGCAGCGGTTCATCGTTGGCATCCAGGGAGTGTGTGTAGAAAGTTTGGCATCCGGTGCCGGAGATTAGCTGGTAAAAGACGGACGGACGGACGGACAGAGTGCAAAACATACTTTCCCCTTGCCTTCACCTGGTGGAGACAAAAATGGGGATAAAAAACAGTGTTGTCCAAGACATTTACAATTCAAGTGATGAGCGAAACAGCAGGAAGAGCGCTATGTGCTCCAGTGTTAGTTTGAGTTGGCATGGATGGAAGATCTTGTCTGTGATACGGAGGAAACACCCTCGATTAGCTCATCACCATCAAATCTAATCTAACAATTCTTCTGAAATCTAAGGCTTAGATTTTCATCGATTATATTCTAAGCGATAAAAGAACAGTGTTCGGTGTTTGTTCACTCCTCACCTCACCTGAAATTGTGGTTCAGTCTAGTCAGATGTGTTTGTAGTATTGTACTTAGTTTTAATTTCGGTACAAAACATAACGGACTGGGAATTAGTGACTATTAGTGGGCATGTAAACATGACTTCATTAATACACAGTTGTACTGTTGGAGACAGAAATATATGGTATATCTTATCTGAACATTGCACCTATTGTGAGGTATGGGCTACTAAAAACGAGGCCCCAAAAGTAAAGAGCATAGAGTAGTTTTCTAGTCCCTCTCTCTCTCTCTCTCTCTCTTCATGTTTCTGAGGTCAGTAAACAAGAAGTGTGCGTTTCCCTTTAAGAAGCCCCCACCGTTGCGCAGCGGAGGGAGGGAGAGAGGATTTCTAGAATAGCGGCTGAGGAAGAAAAAAAAATCCAACAGCGGACGGTTTCAAGTCCCCCCAATAGAAACTGTGCCTGATTTGTGGCCAATGTTGGAGATGTAAAAAAAAAGAAAAAAAAAAAGAAAAAAAAGGAGGAGGGTGGGGGGAGGGGGGAGGAGGAGGAGGAGGAGGAGGGGGGGTGAGGAAAAACACTAAAGGGGTAGCTATGGAGATGGAACGTTTTCCTGGCTGCTTTCTCTGACAGGTGTTGAGTGGGGTAAAAGTCTTAAAACAGAATCCAGCATGTACGCCAAAGGTAAAGGAGCTGTCGTCCCTTCCGATAGCCAAGCGAGAGAAAAGTAAGTGAATTATCATGCACTATTTAAACAGTTCTTTTTTATTTTTTTTTACCTGCGCCGCGTTGTGATGAGAGGGAACTCCAACTTTCTAAACTAGCTGCCCGTAATTTAAAAGGTGCGTGTGTGAACTGTGTGTGTGTGTACTGTACTTGCGTGCGCTCCTGAGTCGGGTTTCCTCGCGCAGGGGCACGTCTCTTTAAACTTTTTTTTGCCTGTTGTTCGCACTTTCTCTCTCTCTCTCTCTCCCTCTTTCTCTCTCTCTCATTCTTGGAGAGGATATCCACTAAAAATATGATGTATTTGTGCGCTAACGAAACGCACGCTCCGGACAGGGACAGGACACTTCTGGCTACTTGTTCTGGGTAGTGAAGTCCACACGGAGTAACGCGCACGTTAAACAAGCAGAATTAATTTGATACATTCATTGTATCGCGTTACTGTATGAATGAAATGAGAAGTAGCATTCGCGACCGGGGCTCTTTTGCACTTTGTTTAGGACCGTAAATTGTTTGATACAAGCGGAATGGATGAAATGTATCAACAGCGGTTCTACCCATAGATAGACTGTTAGGCTACAGTACGAGGGACTCTTGTAAACTTCTACTAAATGAAGCTATGTATTATTGTTTTCCTCAATTAACCGCAAATTAGAAGTGGCTACTAGATGTGAGCTAAATTAGCCTACTGTGTGGTTTAATTTGAAGCGTATTAATAGTGCGACTATACCTGCCAATGAAACTGAAAACTTATGTCCCCCATCAGCCAGGGTAAACTTTTTAGCATCCACAGATCCACTCACATGTACAGTATAGACTAGAGAAACTCAGAACTCAGTCATGCAACTTTGATGCATCATAGGCTGCTATTTATGACAGTATTTTTTACAAGATTGAATGGTTGATTATTAAGCAATGTCCTCAATTCATATATATTTGAATCATCGGAATAATCACCGGAGTCAGTAGCCTATCTGACCCCATGATCTAGCCAGGTCTACATGAAAAGTGATTTATTATCACTTTTCTTATATTCGAAATTGTTGCAGCTTTTCATATTATCAGTTGTATAGTTATCGATCAATCATTCATTGAAGTTATGAATGAAACTAGAAGCCGGTGAAATAGGCTATAGATATTTTATCATAGGCTACTTTCCACTTTCCTTAGAGAGCATGTTCAGACTTAGAACCCTGTAAGTGTCCCACCTTTTTGCATCATATAACAGTCAGTCAGACTCTACACTACAGTAGTTGAACAAGGATGGTTCAGGAGGTCCTTTATAGCGGCCAGATGCTATTTTTAATCTTTATTATGTGATTATTAGAGAAGGAGGAGAGATCCATATGTTGCAAAGAAAGTGTACAGTGAAGACACTGTCAGAACTCTGAAAGGTTCTATAATGATGGAGCACATGATTTCATACAGCTGTAATACAAATACAATCTCCAGAGACTGTTGTTGATATACATCTGACTGACTGACTGATCCAGTAATACGGTTTACTTATTTGTTTAGCATATGCTAATCCTTTGCCAAGTGCCACATCTCTATTTATAGCATCCATAAATGGTCCATTTCATTCTGAAATCATATCACTGTTGTTGACTAACCCTACAGCACTGTGTGTGTGTGTGTGTGTGTGTGTGTGTGTGTGCGCGCGCGCATGTCACCGTGCATGTGTGTGTTTTTGGGGGGAGGGGGGTGAATCCTAAATGAAAACAATCCCATGTGGCTTTATGAACAGCAGGCGAAGTGAACTTTGAACCAGCATAATCATTGCTGTCGGGTGGAAGCCTTGTATGTCCAAAACTGTTGTTTTTTATTATAACAATAAAAAAAGCCGATCTACAAGCTCACAGCTCTTCTCATCGCGAGGGATTCATGGTGAGCTTGTAGAAATGCTTATTTTCACTGCTTTTCTGCAACACATGCTGCAACACAGCATTAATTTACTAAAAGTTTAAATATGGAGATACAAGGTTTCCAATACTAAATGCTGCTTTGATATGACATGTTATTGGATGTTCACTATAGGCAGACATTATAGACCACTTGTGTTGTGCACCTGTTAGCTCGTAACACACCAAGTTTTCAAACAGAAGCAAAAGACCAAGGGAGAAAAGACAATAGACTAACATACATGGCATGAGTTTTTACACGGTGCTGCTATTAATTGGACATCAGCTTAATTAACAAATGCACACTCTTTTGGGGCTGAAATCAGAGGAGAGTCCCTCTCCATGGTGAATAATGTACAGATTAATTATTCGACTTTTCAGTAAAATGCAAGTTGTGGATATAAAACATGCCGAGTTGTACTGGTGGTCCTGCTTTCAGGCTTCTGATTGTTTAGTGTGTGAGTTTAAAGTGGTTTGTTGTTTTCTTACACATTGACAAAGATATTCCAGAGTATAGACATCCTCCAATTCCAAATGACTGTCTGAAACACCACTGCAAGATTTCTCAAGTCACAGCAGTGTATGGATGTACAGTAGTAATATGTACAGTATGTGCAGTGCACCCAGTACCCACACACAGGTGTATGTGTATCCAGGTGTGCATCTATCTATGCACAAACTCAGGTGTGTGTGTGTGTGTGTGTGTGTGTGTGTGTGTGTGTGTGTGTGTGTGGTGTGGTGTGGTGTGGTGTGGTGTGGTGTGGTGTGTGCGCGCGTGCGTGTGTGAGCTGGGCAATAATAATTGGGAAGCCCGTATTTTCCTTCCTTATATTAATGAATCAGCACAAAACTGATCTATTAAAAGAAATCTATTAGTCTGATTAACCGCATAAACCCTTTATTATACTTTATTGTACGACAGAGGTGTACAAAGATAGCGGCGCAAAACTGTGAGCTTGTAGATCTGCTATTTATTCTAATGATTGTAAATAATCGGTCATTAATCATGATTTGAAGTCATGATATCGCCCTGCCCTAGTGAGCGTGTGTGTGTGTGCGTGCGTGTGTGCGTATGTGCGTGCGTGCGTGCGTTTATGTATGTGTACACTGAATGTATACACTGTAACTCACATTCAGGATGTTACTGTGTGTATGTGTATAATGTATGTACGAATCTGTGTCCACCTACAGGACACACCATGTCCAGACATAAAGGCTGTTTTGCCCTTTCCCTCTCACTTGTCTTGTCACCCTAACCTGCACCACAGGGCTAACACGTGTTTCCTTGTAAACGCACTGCTCACAACAGCTGTCTTGATGCATCACTGAATTAGCTCATATTCATACATTTGCATATTCATCTAGTCCTATACATATTCAGATATTTAAAAGAGATGTGGGCCATGTGTGAACCCGTACCAGGGGTTAATTTGAATCACTCAACCCAGGACAACTTTTACATGAAGACTATTAATCTTATGATCAACAGCTGAGATATCTATCTATCTATCTATCTATCTATCTATCTATCTATCTATCTATCTATCTATCTATCTATCTATCTATCTATCTATCTATCTATCTATCTATCTATCTATCTATCTATCTATCTATCTATCTATCTATCTATCTATCTATCTATCTATCTATCTATCCTTTAGTTTAGAATACTGGACCCCCAGGGGTCCTTGAGCGGGTTCCAGGGGGTCCCCAGCAAAACAAGTAAAACAATTAAGCCCTATTTTATTTTAAATGCTGACAAATGTTGACAAATGCACTCTTATGGAGGTCCCTGGCACAAAATCATTTAAAATGGCCAAATCCATATACTGTATACTGTATCAAGGAAGGGAAACTAGGTGCATATGTCATAAATGACATATCATACAAGACAGACAGATGGATATCAATCTTTGCCTGGCTGTCTGTTTTGACGTTTACACCAAGCTTTCTGAATGGTCTGTTCAGACGATGGAATTCTATTTGTGGACATCACCTTCCTGTGCCATATTAAATTATATTTCAGTCATGTGGAAATGTGTAATTTGATTATCTTTTTAAATGTTGGCTCTTTGACCTGACCGTTAACTTGCTCACTGCACCGGTGAAATCAGTGTGAACTGAAGTGGACTTTTAGATTCCCAGTCATATGGGGCAATATTGTGGCCAGTGCATGTGACAGTGCATGGTTAAATGAGTTGCATCTTAATCAATTCCTGAATTCTGTAGATTCATACAAATGTTTCTAAAGCAGTGGTTTTCAAACATTTCAACCCACATTGAAACCATTGTGCCAGGTAGTGGGATGAGAAAATGTGTCCAGATTGGTCAACATTCTTCAAAGACGTCACTCTGAAAACCAGTGTTCTAAATCTAAAGAATAGGAACCCAACAACATTTGTGCACAAATGGTGATATTTGTGAGTGGCACACCGTGTAGTTAGCGGCTTGAACTGTTGAAGCAGAGCATATTTCTGTTGGTATATTTATGGAACATAGCCTACAGTGAAGTTGTCCACACAAAGTTTGCTACTACAGGGAAAACTTGCACATGTACAGTACATATGATACTCTTTTTTTTTACTCTTTGTTTGCTCTTTTTTGCACTCTATTCTATTCCTTATTTGTTTGCTGTGTTTTGCTGTGTTTGCCGTTTGATGTTATATTATATATTTGCTGCTGCATTGTCTGAAGGAAGCCAAACAAAAATAAGTTTTACTCTTATGTACCTTTACACAAGATGTAACAATAAAGTACAACCTTGAACCTTGAGCAGGATCAGACATACAGTGGATGTTATTGTTATGTATGAATTATCTCATAAAGGAGAATCTACTGCAGGAGCTTGTTTATTATTCAAGTACCGCACTGGTAAAATCCTATGTTAATTTAACTCGTGAGAGAGTATACAAAATGGAACCAAATGTACCCCCACTGGTCCATTTAGTTCCATTTGTACACTCGCATTTACATACCTGTAAAAGTGTCAATTTTATACCTATTTCTAACTTAGTCATTTAACTGGGCACCCGCTAGAACCCCTGTCAAGGACCACTGGGTATCCTTGAACCTCAAGTTGAGAACCTGGACTAATAATGGAAGTCGTGGTAGATTATTTATTATTATTAACGTCAATTATTTTATTTGACGTTTTCGGGCCGGGTAGGGCGTAAAATGTATGCTAATTACTAAGGCCAGGGGCCAGCCCAGTTAGGGCCCAGGTAGCTCTGGTCCATAGCTCTATTGCGTTGCATTTAGAGCTACGTTACTCTCAACTTCCGCCGCTCGCATGAATGCAGACCAGCCTCTCGTCTTTAGCGTAAATAAAAATAACGTTTTTGCTACTCACCAAAACAAAGGCGGGTTGTGTCATTAGAAAGCCTACTTTCCTTAGTGGGAGCACTCTGAGCCCCTCACCACACATATAAACGGTACTTTTAGTTACTCCACTGCGCCTTCTACCGATATTGCCCAGAGAATTGCATCATAGAGAATATTTTTCCTCCGGTGAAAAAAAATCCCTTTCATGCCAAAAAGTACCGTTTATACATGTGGTGGGGGGCTCAGAGTGTTTCCACTAAGGAAAGTAGGCTTTCTAATGACACAACCCGCCTTTGTTTTGGTGAGTAGCAAAAACGTTATTTTTATTTATGCTAAAGACGAGAGGCTGGTCTGCCTTCATGCGAGCGGTGGAAGTCGAGAGTAACATAGCTCTAAATGCGACGCATTAGAGCTATGGACCAGAGCTAGGGCCCAGGTAGGGCCGGGCTGCCAGGCGCAGCTGCGCTAATGACTTTGGGGCGGGCCCATCTAGGGTTTGAATGGACAGGTATCAGTCAAAAGGGAGACATCGAAGAGAAAGGGGTGGGGTAGGATCAACATATGGAATGTCAAAAGAGGTCAGCTCCATAGTCCATACATGGAGATCTAAGAGTTTAATGAGGTCAGATCAACGTGGTGTCCGTGAGGTCAGATGTAGAGTTGCTGGCCGGCTCCATATATGCAGATCTAGGTGATGTATTCTCCATGTATGGATATGCAGGGTTTGATGAGGTCAGTGTCGTGATCTTCATATATGGAGACGGCCATATATGGAGCGTGTCACGAGGCATGACGGACTGACTGACCGAGGCGTGACGGACTGACTGACATGAAATGCAGGTTTTCATAGTAAACTGCGACCTACTGTCGCAATTAGGTACAAAGAATAGTGTTTTCACTCCATGTAAAAGACAAACTATCTTCATCAACTGATTGTTGTGATGCTGTTGTGATATGTTGAGTGACCCTTAAATGTGTTGATTATCAGCTCTGTTAAGGTGCTCAGTGTTTCAGTCGCTACAAGCAAGTCTGTCTCGTTGAGTCGTTAGCAGCCACTTAACAAAACAGCTGGAAAGAGAAGGACTGCGTTGATGTCCCATAGCAACATAGCGTTTTAGGTACGAATATACCAGTGAGTGTGTGCTTGTGTATGTGTGTTCTGGCACAAAATGTGTGGGTGTACTGTGTGTAATAATGCAGCAGTGGGTACTTTATTCTTTTAAGTCTTGAAAACAGCTTAAAGAATTGTGTGCAGATATGAAACACACGCACATGCACGCACAAACACACAAACACACAAACGCACACAGAGTTGTATTACTATTACTATTACTACGTGTGAGTACATCAACATTTTAGGCGATTTCATGAATGCCATTTTTATAAAATTCTTTAACCATAACCATAAGCCAAAAAACCAAAAATAGCAGATGTACAAAGCCCATAACACGCCGCTTGTAGATCAGCTATTTTCCCGTGTACAACACTGACACTAAGCATAAATTAGACATAACTCTTATCTCTAGCCCCTAAACCTAACCCTTAAATGTCTAATCCTAAACCTAACCACAACCTCAATCTTTTCCTAATGTAAACTATTTTTTTCCCAACCATAACACAACCATTTCTCTTGTTGTGAGGACCTGGAAAATGTTTATTTCTCAAATTATGCCATACTTGCGAAGTTGCGGGGACATTTGGTCCTCACAATACATTTGGTCCTCACACGCATGCGCGCGCGCACGCACGCACACACACACACACACACACACACACACACACACACACACACACACACACACACACACACTCACACTCACACTCACACTCACACTCACACTCACACTCACACTCACACTCACACTCACACACACACACACAGACAATATTTATATAGCACACAGTGAACTAGACCTGCATCACACTGCGCTATTTGAGGTGGATTCCATTATTTAGCCAAGGCCTTGCCATAGAACCTGTGTTCACTTGCTACAATCCTTTATTCTCCGTTATTCTTTACATCACAGGTGGTGTATGTAGGTGGGGTATGCGAGGTTGGATGTAACTCAGCTTTTGCCCATCCTTGAAGTTTAGTGTATTAGTGTACAAACTGTATTATTAAACGATAGAAAGAAGTGCGTGCCCTAAGCCCTTGTGACCAGAGATAAGATCAACTTATATTGATCCCTGGAGAGAAACACAGAAGAAATTACATGCAATGAATTACTCCTCATAGTCTTTTTTTCAGCCTGCATTTATTGTCTCCACCAGGCCGAAGGCATGTGGGGAGAGTATGTTTTGCACTCCGTCCGTCCGCGTGTCCGTCCGTGTGTGTGTCCGTGTGTCCGTGTGTCCGTGAACAGCTAATCTCGGCCACCGTTAACCCGGTCGATGCCATATTTTGCACACACACTCCCTGGATGCCAACGATGAACCTCTGCCCCAAACTTTCCAGAACAGCCTGTTATAGCGCCACCAGGAGGCCACTTTGTGCAAAACAAGTTTTTGCACAGTACACATACAGATTTTGTCCAAACATCACGCAAATTGGTACACAGTCTCTCTAGAGCCATTCAACGAAAAGGGTCTTTCAGATTTATCAGACTCCATCCTGATTGGTTAAGATTGGCTTCCAAAGTTCACAGGAGTGCTCAGTTTCAAACAAAATGCTGCAAATCATGAACACATCGCGTGATTTCCGTGAAATTGTGCACCCACATTCCCACTAGGCCGAGGACGAAATGCCACATGAACAATTTCAACTCAGCCTCAAGGTGGCGCTATAACTGGCCGAAAAGTGTTTTACCTCTAACTGCACGGATCTGTGGATAACCTGGTGGAGACCTGTGCCCGGAAGGGCACTTTTTCTAGTTTAATTTGACTTCAACAGGGATAGTGTGACAGCTTGAAATTTAATGTGACCTCATTATTTAGAAACCTGAACCCAATTTGAAATGTGCACCTCATGAATCTAAAATCCTAATAAAAGGTAGCATTTACAAAAATGTCCGTAGTTTAACCAGAAGTGCCACATTGCACATGACTGACTGTCCTTCAAATGCGTGAGGGGGGCTGGGTTCAAAAATGACATCAGAAAAATAGAAAAGAACTCATCTGCTCCAAAAGGTATACTTTATTGACGACGTTTCGAGCCACGCCAATAAATGAAGCCATTTGAATTGAATGGCAATCAACTCTTTACTCTTTTGTTAACTAACTAGTTTCAAGTTTCTGCAAATTGATTTTCTTGCTGTACTGAAAATAATGAATGGAATTCCATCCAGTAGCATCCTTGAAAATGAAGCAGACTACAGTACATGCTCTGGAAAACGGTCAGGATTAAAGTCAAGTACAGTGAGTTGTGGTCTGAACCTGGTGGTATTGGAGGCTATTGTAGGCAAAAGTGTTAATTTAACTCACTAAATGCATAGATAGATAAACCTGTAATGTTCCATTAACCCATTCAGGACGGGAACCCCTTTTGGTGTTTTAAGGATTAGCCTATGTTATCTATTGAAAAATAGCAGATATACAAGCTCTTAGCGCGGCACCGAGCTTGTAGTTCTGCTATTTTAGAAAAATCGTGAAAATGTGTTGTAAATCTTTTAATATATTCTTTCAGTGCGAACTCAAATCTTTGCTTCTGGGGGGTCCCTGGAAAAACACATTTTCAGATGTGGTGGCAAAATACAGATAATTCTGTGGGTCCTTGACATGAAAAAGGTTGAGCATCACTGACATAGAAAAAAAATCTGAAAACCTTTAGAATTTAGAAGATTCTTTTTTAGAATCGGCCTTAGTCCTAAATGGGCTAAGACGTAAATTAGCATTCCATATTAAAATGTGTACAGTTAATGTTTGTTCTATATTGTTTGTGGGAGGGGGGGGGGGGGGGCTTTGAATGTGGGATTAATCCGTTTCTTTTTTTTTAAACAGGAGTTTGCTTTACATCATCTACCCCCTCGCTTGCGTCTCCCCTGTATTTACATGGAGTTTAATGGAGATCTTCAGGTCTGAATGCACGGTTTAGATTTTTCACAGATGGCTCTGCCATCTGCATTTTGGCCTTTTGAGGGAAACATAAAGAGACGCACACTCACACAGGCAGGAACACCGTGCCGGTGCTAAAGAAACCACTGATTTGCACACGCGGCCTTTGACTGACTGCATTTTTTATTTCAATGTGTCAACAGTCAATTAATGCTGCCTTTCGTTGAGCGCTTTTTGTGCATCTGCACAATTTTGTTAGTTTTCTCATTCAAAATAACAGAGACAGTATAAATATTGAAGCTACGTGCCTGAAGTCGGTAATCAGTTTGCCAATATAGTATGGAGTGCTTGTGTACAGTATGTGTATGCTTTTCATTAGTGTGTATACTACAGAGAGGAGAGATCATAAGAAGAGAGAATGTGGATGTGTTTTATTCTCTGTAAAAGATAAATCTTCTGGCTCGGGCGGCTAGTGTAGCGGTCCAGGCACCTAGGCTGCTAAGCCAGCCTGACGGCGTGTCGCGGGTTTGAGTCCCGATCCCACGTGTCACCTCCCCACCTCCTGTCACCATACTGTACACTATCCCATAATGGCAGAAAAGCCCCAAAATATATCTTATTTTGGTGGCTCAGTCAATTTTAATTTGTATTTATGGTATACAATAATATTGCCCTCGTTACCCTCTGTGGAAACTGGATATATTCCTCAATGTTAATATATATAACCTTTAATCCTCCGCCCAGAGACCCACTGCCCTCTGTCCCTTTTGAGTGTATAGTGTGTATTTTTTACTTTTTGAGTGGTGCAACCACTCCAAGGAACAGCAATGTCCGTGTGACTATGAGTACCAGTAGGGGCGCTGTTGTGCCAGAAACAGAGAGAGGGATAGTGCTGCACTGTTGCCTGCTAATGAGAGAGAGAGAGGTGGGGGGGGGGGGGGGGGGGAGTTGCACCACTCAGTTCACACGGGTGTGACTTTTACTCTTTCGGTGAAATGAGCGAGACGTCAATGGATGACGTGTTGGCAGCAGTGTCCAAGGCAGGTGAAGAGATCCATTTTTGTATGTGGTGGGTGGGAGAATGAAAGCGAACGTTAGGAGGTGAGTGGGGTGGACGGTGCATATACTGTACAATTCTTCGTGTGTGTTTGTTCATGTATGCAGTGTGTGTTGGTGTGTGTTGACTGTGTTCGTGTGTGCGTTAGTGTCTGCTGCGTGTGTGCGTGATGTCTGGATTAACCCATGGCTAAAGCCATGTGTGTTTACACCCTGCTTATTGACAATGATTTGTTTTGACAAAGGAAACAGCCATAACAAAGCCAAGCAAATATAAACAGTGTGTGTATCTGGTGTAAGCCTTGGCTGATAACGGCTTTACAGTAGCACAGGTGCCTTGACGAGGCATCAGCTCTGTGTCATTCACCTATATGTGATATGTTTATTCTGGGGCAGAAACCTCTTATCTCCATATTTTAACTTTTTGTGTTTTTTCGTACATTAACGCCGTACTTGATGATATAGCGTCAAGCATTAACTTGACTACAAGCATTAAAGACGTAGGGAAATGGAAAGATACGTGCATTTTAGTTTCACTCTGAAAGCTGTGTGTTTTTTAACCAATCAGAACGTTGCATCCCTTCAGGTTATGGGATGTAGCTCCACTATGTGCGCCATGCGTGACACATACGCTGAGTTTGTTTGTTTACATGTCATAGAGAGACAGGCAGCTAAGCTTGTGGCTTATTTGTAACATATAATGTTTTCAGATACATATTTTAGCGTGATGATTAAGTTTAAAACGAGTAGCCTACTGTCTGGATGTAATCTTGAATGAGATTATGAACTGAGTAGTTCTGTAATGTAATCAACATCAGCTGTGTTGGGACGGACGTGCAGCAATGGGAATCAACCAGGTGAATGTTTTCCCATTGTTTTGGCATCCATTGTTAGGAATACCCATATGATGACCACGGATATGCTCTAAAAGTGTGAAAAACATATTTTTCATTTCACTAGGTCTTTAAAAGTAGCAGATTCATGCAATATTCTGTATACTGTGGTACATTTCTTTTTTATTTATTTTATGCTGTCCCTACATGTTTTTTTCCCATCTTCTTTGCTGAGAAAAATTGCAAAACTTTGAATAAAGAAATAGTTTAAAAGAAAGTAGCAGATCCGCAAGCGACGCATTTTGAGCTTGCGTGATCTGCTACTTTAGCTATTTCTTTCTTGGAATCATGAAAAGTAACTGTTTCCACTTGACAGAGACGATATGCACAGATGCGTAACTACTTTCACTCACTCATTCAACACGTATGCATATACATTTATGAAAGATCCGCGATCCAATGCAGAAGAAGGTGCAAAACGAGCTCATCCCAAAACCTCTGTCCCTCACTTCCGACGTTGCATACCTTATCTAACCAGGCATACTCTCGGGTTCCCGTGAATTATTCAGTCGAAGACAGGAAAGTTAATTTGCTAACTGTCTGTGGTTTAACCATCTAAACTGCTGGCTGAGGGGGTGCTCGGGTCTCTGGAGGCCATGGGGAAGGAGCAGCGACGGAGGTATAAGGGGGCTACATGGCACACAGCCTGGGGCAACACGTCGGGTGTCTTCCCTGAGAACGAGGCTGGGGGGGATCGCCTTGATGTGTGGACACAGAGCAAAGTGTTTCGTTAGTCTGGGAGATGTGGGCCGGGTGAACACGACAGCGGGTGGGGGAATGAAGATGATAAAATGTAGTGTAGAAATGTTCTTCCCCCGCTTTCAGTCTTATATTCCCACTGTGTGACAGAATGGGTCAAATGATCCCTTGGTCTCTGGGGCAGAGAGAGAGAGAGAGAGAGAGAGAGAGACCTTTTGACCTTTAAAAGCACCTTTATTAAAACTCTGCAGTACATAAAATAGAGAGAGAGAGAGAGAGAGAGAGAGAGATGGGGCGAATAGGTATCTATGATAGGATTGCGCAATAACCAGTCGATAGCCTACATGGGGGTTGTAGTTCACAGATGTAATCTTAGCCATTGGTTGGTCAGCTGAGGAGAGAGTGGCTGTGGTAATTATGCTTACTCCAGTGATGTCACCAGAGTAAACGCCATGAATGTGAAAATACAACCCTTCCTTCCTGTTTCTTACTGCCATACCCTTGTCAGCTGCGACATTGTCCTTGTTCACTGCGTTTAAGGGCAAAATGGAGATCTTGACCTCATAAAATATGAATTAGGTTAATGTGATAGCCGCCATAGACCGTATGGGCATGCCCTGCAATGATGCATCATGGTATGGACATGGATTGTATCGTAAATATTGTTGTTTCTATATAGACTATGATAACCATCAGACTGAAAAGCATGGAAAGAGTGTTAGTGTGGCTTTAATCTCTATGACACAGGTCTTGTTCAGTATAGTGTAGCTCCCATATTACCTCACTGGCTCAACTTTATCTGCTTATCATCTACATGGAGGCAGATAACATCCACAGGCCCTTCTCCTTGCACCAACGCAACACATTCTCTCATTGACCCAAAGCTACACTTACTGCTTCTGACGGAGTAACAAAAGGTGTGCCCTGAAGCCTGGATTGAACGTGTGTTCTTAAATAATGCATTGCTGCGGGGGCAGGTGCCCATCACTGGGGCCTAGAACCCATTCAGATCACAGAAGGCTCCACCTGCATGAAAATTTCATGGGCACAGAGCTCATGGTTGTCTCTGTTCGTAGCTGTACTGTGTGGACCTGGCATATAGGAACTGACGCCCGCCGCTGGGTATTTCACACCATGCAGAAGCCCTTTTTCTTTATAAGTTTTACAGCAGCTGACTCCTCTCTTTATCAGCAACCCAGGGAGCCTAAACTCCCCGTGAATCTCTTAGTCTAGCCACTTTTCACCCAAAAGTTCCAGCGGCTGGAAGAACTAAATAGTTAAGGAACTAAAGCGTTCTGCGACTGAGAGTGTGGCAGTGTTTTATTCCACCATTTGGTGCTCTATACTGACATCCGGCCACAGACCCACCCTCCCAAGCTCATTGAGGCAATCGTTTTGTTCTTTATTTACATTTACTGTAGTCAATATTGGAGCTGACCATTACCCTGAATATGCCAGCTAAGACAATATCTGAAAAGATGCAGGCTTTTTACTTAAAGTGCATTTTAACAGTGGGCGACAGCCAGACGAATTTTCCGGAAGTGCATTATTTGTCTATGGGACCAGCGAACAGCCGTGATAGCAGGCGAACAGGTGATAGTCGGAAAGTGGGCGGAGGAACGTCGCCCGAAAAGATTCATCTTTTGGGCAATATTGTCCGGCGATAGTGGGCGATTGGGCGATAGCCAATGAAATTCAAGTGTTGCTCGCCGTTGTTAGCCAGGTAACAAAGTTGGAATAAAGTCTACTGTAGTTCCTGCTGCTGAAAAGACAATAGTTTTCAGATATATTTAAAAAAGGACCACAATGGAAACAAGTCTTGCTTGTGTATTTATCCTTTTGAATTCCTTTTCGATAAACTAATCAGTCAATCAATCAATCAATCAATCAATCAATCAATGATAGAGCTAGGTTCCAAAGTAACTGATGGAGACTGTTCATTCAGCAATCAAAAAACATGCTGGGGATTGTTGATCAGAGCAAACCTCAGAATGTCGCAAATCTTTGATTTCAATTAATGTTCCCATTTGGTAAAAGTAAAATAAAAGTGACTACAGCAGAGAAGAAAGCCCTTAAAAAGTAAAGCAGAGAAGAAAGCACTTAAAAGTCAAGCAGAGAAGAAAGCACTTACAAATGTTTCTCTCCAGGCTTGCTTGCCTCACATTATGGGTATGTTTAAATGGCAATTTCAAATGGCAAACTGTCACCACAGACAACTTTTAATTAAATGTGGCTGCACTGATCTTATAAACACTGTTGTTCACTTTCACCCAAGGTACTGAAACCGTCCATATGAGATTAATATTAATTTTTACAGCCAGTAATTTGTACATTGCTATATTCACCTGGAACGCGCCGTGATGCCCTTCAATGACCACAAGCCTAACCTGACAGTCCTTCAGAGGAAAACAACACCACGCTAACAAAGAGACATTCTCCACACGGAAAAACTAAAATTCGTACTTTCTTTGTACTTGAAATGGTTGTTGATATAGTTGTATCTGATGTAACAGTGAGAAATTTTAGAAGGCAGTGTGTGTGATCTGCAAGTCAAAACTGGTTTGGACCAGCTGGAGGATATAATCAGCGGGTGATGTCCTGGAGTCTGGAGATGACAGAGAACCAGGTCGTTCTACTCTGGTTTGGCTCATTATTGATTCAATCCGTATCAGGCGACATCAACCCAAACATCATAACTCTGCGTCTGCTCTGGCCTCCCAGGGATGTGATCGGCATGAAGAACAGCGCCTAGCCAGTGCAGTCGCTCTGCTGTACAACAGTGGCTCTCAACCTTTTTTTCTTTTCTTTTTTGAGCGGTGCACACAGCTCCAATGACTGGCCGTGTGTGTCCCTATGTCCCTAACTCCCTATGTATGTCTGTTTGCAGTAGGTACAGCTGCAATACCGCTGGGTGACTACCTTCAAGTGGCGCTGTATAGTATAGTTGCACCGTGCAGTTCACATGGGCGTGTTTTTGTTTGTTTTTTTTGCCCAGCTTTTACTGTGTGTGTAAACACAAACTTTGTCCTAACACAAACATTAAATGCCATTGACAATGAATGGACAATTTTGGGTGTTTGTGTAAACACAAACATTGCGTAACGCAAACATTGGAGACGAAGGCGAGGACGCAAATTCTGATTGGCCGGAATGAGATGATGTATGATGATGTACGTGTACGATGATAAGAGCACCCCTCCTCTTTTGCTCTGGACCACTTATTTCAAACAATCTTCAAGGCCATCCCCACCACACCTTCCCACAACAATATTAACTGTATATAATATTTTCCATATAATATGTATGTTCCCTATAGCTACATTTAATTGCTTTATTTGTGCAGGACTTTTCAGGCACCTATAGTCATCTTTAGGACCCAGTTTATATTTTAGTTCAGGCTTCTGCATGGGCAGGACCCCAGTTGTGAAGCTGTGTCTACTGGGCAGCTCACATGTAGCTACAGACAAACAGGAGGACCAGAATGTGTTCTTGAGGAAGTTACAATATTGATTTATGTTGTAAAAGTTCATGGTAAAATAATTCATTTGTATATTATTTAAAAAGTTCGTTTTTTGCTAAGTTAATTCCTATGCCACATCCATGCTAAAGTTGCTAATATTAGCTTTCTAATGTCCTTAGTTTCATGAGGCTTTGTTTAAGCTAAGGTTTGAAACATTACTTGCATAAGTCTGTAATTTACATGATTCTGTACCTTTTAGTGTGGTTCAGTGTGCTAAAGCTACATTACTGGCCTGTCACCTACACTAGGCCTATACTATAGCCTACTATTCAGTTACAGGCTGATTGAGTATACACCCAACTGTATTCATTTTCTTCTTTGGCTTTCATTTCCTAATATCCCACATTTGTATTTCTGTCACTGTATTTCAGATACCATTCATTCATCATAAACCAACCCTGTCTGTTTGTACCTCCTATCAAACATATAAAATCTATAATGCCACAATCACTGTCATCCTTGAGTCCAAGCTCCCTGACCAGAGCCCTGTGGTATATATAGCATAACCCCCTGAGCATAAACAAGGCTACAGCCTCCATTAAGGCTACTACTTTTTACAATGTATATTGCATAGCCTATAAGAACTAATAACACAGTATATTTTCTTTTCTTTTAATTAATATTTAACACATTAATGATCTTAAAGCCAGTTTGTGGACCGGTGTCACACACAGAAAAATTGCTGTTCTACAAGTTCATACGTTGACCATGAGCTTGATTATCTGTTATATTTGGCACGTGATATCCCGTGCAATTATGTA
Organism: Protomyctophum parallelum; assembly: GCF_964188405.1. Classification (NCBI taxonomy): domain Eukaryota; kingdom Metazoa; phylum Chordata; class Actinopteri; order Myctophiformes; family Myctophidae; genus Protomyctophum; species Protomyctophum parallelum. Next base: position 39,609,666 of record NC_139701.1, read on the forward strand.
CATCAAGCCTGGAATAGTCATTATTTGAGAATCGTCATTATTTGATTTAAAACTTTCCATAACACTAGTGTTTAAGCATTTTGTGGTTAAGCATTGTTGATGGACTTGGATGCAATATTATTTTTATATATTTTTATACATTAAAAAGTTTCAATATATATTTAAACATTTTAAGCGCTGTTTGTCCCTGGTTGACAAACGGGGCTGTAGAACACATCAAAGCTGAAGATTTCACAGGGTTGATCACATGCTGGTGCCTGTCCAGAGTCTATTGTATGGGAGTCATTGTACTACTAAATGTACTCCATGCAGTAGACTGTAGTAGTGTTACTTTTGCCCCCAAGCAGACATGAATAAAAACACGGAAGGGGTGTACAGCGGTCCATCTCCGGTCCAAAACTCGGAGACATGTTGGAATGGTACCACTAATGGACACCAAAAATGTCAGATATTCAGCGAGCTGCGTGCTGGTGTGCGGGGGAACAAACTCCCGCTGTGAGCGAGCATTTTTCCTTTCCTTTGTTTTTGTGGGAGTCTTCTTCGTTGTTTTGGTTTCAGCCTTTATGTCTCAATGGTGCAGTTCCTCAAACCAGAGGGATATGGCACGACGCCACGGAGGCTCTTTAGCTCAGAATTGTGAGGGCTTACATCACATAATCGCTGTTCCTCAATGAGCATGTTGAGCTTTTACACCGTAAAACCTGACAAAGTGGTAATATTTTAGCTGTAATTTTGCTTTGCTATAAATTTGTTTGAATGTACTAGCCGGGGAAAACAAAATGGGGATTGAGGCGTTTCGAAGAACATTTGGAAGGATGTGTAAATAATTTGAACCAAGACACTGATCCCCCCCCCCCTCTCTCTCTCTCTGTCTATTGTGTCTGTTTTGCAGGTTAGCTTTATATGTGTACGAGTATTTGCTGCACGTCGGCGCACAGAAATCAGCACAGACCTTCCTGTCAGAGGTAAGAAGTGCTTTTCATATTGACTTCCTGTAGTCAGCGGATGAATGGTATTCCTACTCTATTGTATGGCCAAACATGGAATTCACATTATGAGGCGCCCTGGGGTCAACTGTTGGGTAATCTCACCATTGTATCGCATCAGGTCATTTATTATCCCAACAACACAAGTATAGCAATATCATCAAATCAATGAGCCGGGACCGGTTGCTATAATAGTGGCAAATAGTTTAATACACATCATTTAACCTCATGGACCCCACCGTGCCAATTTTAGACATAAATCGGTCAAAAGTACCACTTCTACAGCTCTGTGAGCGTAACGATCTGCCATTTAAAAATAATAAAAATATATATCATTAATTATTATTATTGTACAGTATGTGGTTATTGTTAAATGTAACTTTCAGGCAGTTCTGCAGCTGGACTATTTAGTCTGACATTATCCCCTGAACAGTGAGTTCAAGTCTCTAATGTGCTGCATCCTCTTCCTTAATGGACGTCCTTCCTGATAATGGTCCCTGCCTTCTCCTCCAAAACACCTCACTGCCCTGTTGCCTTTATTCAGCTCCACTTAATACACTCACTGACACACTGTGAGGGCCTTATTGGCAAATGCCGGTGCATATAATCTGCTATTTGGGTTTTACAATTTCGGAGCATCACAGAAGTGGCGTGTCTTGGACGGAGGATCAGTGATGGGCTGTGTCATGTCGTTCATTGAAAAGTTACCATGTGGCACATGGATGACGTGTGTAAATGAGCGGTTGCTAGGTAGTGGCTGAGTGAAAATAAGGATTCAGCTGCACATGCACGAGTGGGACTGGGATCCCATGCTGAAGCACAAAAGCTGCACCGGTGTAACACAATAGCGATGATCCCGGTTGTGTGTGGCTTTGTGGCACTATAATGCTTCAGATTAATGGGCTTTGTAATAACACATAAGAACTTTAATTAAGTTACAACAAATGTCGGCGTGTTAAGTGCTAACCATGTACTTTACGTTCAAGAGGGTTTTACATGCTCTTGGCAGCGTTACAAGGAACAAATATAAGTCTTATTTAGATAAAGTTTTTTTATTATATCTGTCTATATATTTATACCATGGCCATGGTGTATAGGCAATTCTAATTAGCTGGAGACTGTGCATTTTCATCACCATCTTGGATAAAGGCGCTATATAAATTTACCATGTAATACTAGCTACAAGCTATCCTTTCTCCCGCTTGCTGGATTAGTATGGTGATTGTTGAAAGATGTAGAATGTTTAAAGAGTGTATTGCCCCAACATATGAATAAACAGCACTACTTGTATTGAATTGTACAATATCAATATGTTGGTAATGCACATTGATTGATCTTTTGGCAATCAATCATATTTTGACAGTCTGCACTTGAGTGTCTTTCACGCTAATTGTATCTGGGAGGAACTGTTCCTTCATTTGAATGTTTTTGATCACCGCACCTGTAGGAAATAGTAACACCTCTTTCAGTTGTAAGTTTTCAAAGACAGATAGTCTGTCAAGCAGGCAGGCAGGGCCGGAGGCTGTCCCCACTGACAACAACCAGGAAAAGAGCTAAAATATGAAGAGATGGGGAACAGCACTGGGAGATTAAGTAGCAGGACTGAAGAGAGTCTTGCTGATTGCAGAACCCTTCTGGGTGAATCTCCTCCCAGAGATTGAGTGTTATTGGTGTGCTGCTGGAAAGGGGTTAAGTTCTGGGTCATAGACAACTGGAGACACGCACGCATGCACACACACGCACGCACGCACAGTGTAGAAACACACATTCCATCCACGAGGCATGGGTACTGAGCCTACTGAGTTAATCTGATGTCAGTTGTTGGTATTGTACGCATACACTGCAATTAAGAAAAAACTAAAAGTTGAAATATGGAAAATAGAAGGTTTCTGCCTGACAGCGATGATATACAGTATATATAGATGTCGTCATGGTCCATGGTTAGACTAAGTTACAGTCGGGTAAGAGTTTGATTTTACTCACAGTCAAGATCATAAATAAAGACTTAAGGATAAGAGCAGCTCCACATTTTGCCTCCACCTTCCACGGCCACCGGCTCTTAGTTCCAGCGATAGCCTTCAAGGTCTTGAGAAATTCTTCCGTGTGATCAGAAGCAAAGTGTTGTAATCAATCATGATTCACTCAGCATTAAATTACCCTGTTAATATTCACCCGTCAATCTCACATCCATTCCACACAGGTCAGATCATCTTTTTCCTGGGTTTTCTCCTCAACACTTTGGCTCTCTCTTTTGTGTTGTAATCTTCCCTTGCCCAGTGGAGGAAGACCAAGCACTCTGTTTTTAGAATACCACAGTGTAAAGCTTTTTCCCCCTGTCCTGCACACTTAGAGTATAACTCTATTGATGTCAAAATAATATACATGCTGAAAATGTATGCAACCCCCCCCCCCAAGAGGCAATATTTGCCTCTGTGCTTATATTAGTGGAGTAAAAAATAGAAATACTCAAGTTAAGTTCCTAAGCACAGTGTTTGAGTATTTACCCAACCTAGTAGCACAACCTCTCTCAGTGTCTCAGTGTTAAATGAACACTCAGGACTTCACAGTGTACTGTAGTACAGTTACTAGGACAGATAAGGGTGTTCTATTCCCACAATGTGTGCTGAGGGAAGGGAACCCACACCTGGCTCTATTGGACTCTGATGCCTCAATTAGCCTCTGTACCTCCCTAAGAGTGCACATGGAATGCACCCTCACTCACTCATCCTCTCTCTCTCTCTCTCTCTCTCTCTCTCTCTCTCTCACACACACACACACACACACACACACACACACACACACACACACACACACACACACACAGTTGTTTCATTTTCTATTGAAAAAGAAAAGAAAAAAAAAGAAAACGGCTTATGCACCTGCTTTTGTGATATTTGGTTTTAAGGTTTTTTTTGTGTGTTTTTGTATTATATCTTTATGTACCTGGTTGACTATGTCAGGTATGTAAAACCATTGTAAAATCACCTTGGTCTCAGTTGGATTCCCCTGGGAAAAATAAGTAAATAAATAAAACGTAACGTAAGTCTTTAGTTATTGCAACTGTAGGTTGCAGATTACTATGAAAACCTGCAAAACCTGTCAGTCCGCCCATCCGTCAGTCGATCCGTCACACCTCCATATATGAACATTCAGCGAAAATAGCCCATCTGCAGCAATACGCTTGTAGATCGGGTGTTAAGGAAAGAGAGCTAGTCGGAGTGGCTTATTTTTTTAGCGTGTCGTAAGTCCTATTCGTACTCCAGTTTTAGGTGATAAGGTGACCACTGAAACGGTGGTTAGTAAAAACTGAGAGATGTGTTAGGGTGAGCCGTGTGTGCGTGCCTGCGTGTAAAGCAGAATAGCTGCTATCTTTGGCTGGATCTTATCTCAGTGTCCAGATACAGGCTGGAACTCGGTGGGTCTCTAAAGGCCTCTGGAGAGGACTGCTGCTTGGAGACGACAGAGTGTCTGATCCACACTTAACTGCACTGACCGACTCTACCTACCTGTGTCCATTACTGCCTGTTCCTCTCTCTGACAGTCGGTCCCCCTGTTTGTCTGCCCACAGTGTGTTTGGAGTGAAGTTTTACTAAACAAACATTACAGTACATCATAATGCCATGTCACACTGCAATGCCTAATGGTTTTGTTTCCCTCCCTTCTCCCCTCTGTTCATGTATCCTTCTTTCTTTCCTTTCTCTCCCATGCCCCCCTCTCTCTCCCTCCCTCCCTCTCTCTTTCTATCTCCTACAGATCCGATGGGAGAAGAACATTACACTAGGGGAACCTCCAGGATTCCTACACTCATGGTGGTGGTACGTGTTCATTTATTACCTTTTAATACCCGTTACTTCAAAGAGTTTTATTGTGACCGAAGGTCCTGTTCTGACATTCCATATGTTGATCCTTCCCCATCCATCCTTCCTCTTAAATGTCTCCCTTTTGGCTGATACCTGTCCATTTAAACTCTAGATGGGCCTTCTCCAAAGTTATTTAACTTATTTGTGCAGCCTCGCCCGGCAGCCGGCGAAAACTTCAACAGGCCCTAAAATTAAGGCCTGGCCCTACCTGGGTCCTCATCAAACCCTGTACACTCTTAGATCTCCATATATGGAGCTGACCTGTTCTGACATTCCATATGTTGATCTGACCTCATCAAACCCTTTACACTCAAGACATACTCCATATATGGCCAGTGCTCACTTTTTGCCCTCAGGTGTCTTACTGGTATCATAGATCGAAGAGTGTAGATTAAGGGAGTTTACTCATTTTCTTCTAAGGACGACATTGGACGAGTTTTATTAAAAGTCACATTTCGCCTAGAACGACATTGTACCAGTTATTAGTTTATAATGCATCCAGCATCGCTATTATTATTTTTACCGGTTCTTTGCATCTCCGTCGCCTGGCAACGCTTTGCGTCCGCGTTGTGATGTCATTGAATATTTTCCCTCCGTCTTTAGCGACGGTCTTTAGCGACGATCTTTAGCGGCGTCTTTCTCGGAATTGAAGCTCAACTTGAGGTGATCATTAGAGATGCAACGATACAGATTTTTCAATTCCGATCCGATATATTAATTTTGAAATTTCCCGATATCCGATATTTGCCGATCCGATATTTGCTGTAGGCTACATTGCAAAACAAATAAATACAAAAAATGCATTAACTTTCAATAAGCCATTTATTAATTGTACAAATGCCTTACATTTAAATTCAAAGAGGGGATGTTTATGGTTAAGTGTTTAACCTGTAAAAATAAGACTAAGAAGTGTTTAACCTGTAAACCTTAAGGAAATGGCAACCTGTTAATTAATACTATGGTTTATTATTATATTATGTGCAAAGGTACATTTTTACCCCTAAAGTGATGCCTGCATGTAACCTGTTAATTAATACTATGGTTTATTAATAATAATAGTAATTATTATTATTGCTATATACACGTGGTACCTTTTTACCCCTAATGTGATGCCTGGAATCAGCTGCGCTATCATGTGACAAAAGCCTTGAGCCTTACCGACAGAACTCGGGGAGAAAGAAAATACCTCAGGACGTTTGTTATGGCGCTAGCTGTTGTTGTGTTGCTACTTTAGTTTGCAAACTCTGTCTTTGTCTTAAGAATTGCACTACACTTACAATCTGAATCAATATTTGAGCTTCTGACAACAATGTCATGGTTTGATAACTGAGCCAATTATATAAAGACGGGCCCAGGCCGTGGCGTAACGGTCTGGGCACCTGACTGGTAATCCAGTCGCAGTGTGCCGCGGGTTCGACTCCCGAGCCCGACACGGCCTTTACTGCATGTCATCCCCCCATCTCTCTCCCGTTTCCTGTCAGCCTACTGTCTGTCCCTTCAAAAATCAATAAAAGGCGTAAGCCGCAATTTTTTTTTATAAAGACGGATTTAACCGCGACGACGACGCGCGCTTATTATTCATCATCATCATCATCGTCACGTCACAGCAGCATTTTTTTCAATGGCAATAATAAAGTTACAAATATTTAATCACACGCTAAACAGCACGTGTGTGCAGTTAATATATATAGCAGAAGAATGGATTACAAGAGCAATCTCAACAACAATGTCAGAACGCAGCTCCACACAACTGAACTGCGCATGCAGTGACTTGACTGATCCGTGCGACGACGGGTAAACTTTATACTTTTAATACTGTTAAGTCTGTAAGTGATTCCATTCTCTTGGACTTAAACACTCTCCATTCTTCACGAGAAAAAAGCCCCACTAAGGTGCAATATGCACCTTAGTGGGGCTTTTTTCTATAAACTGTTTGCAGTCTGTACATGTACTGGAGGTTGGATTCGCTCACTGCACTGTCTGTGCAGGACGGACTGTAGTAAACATTAAACACGTGTCCCCCTCCTGTATCGGAGCGTGTATCGGTGGCGTCAAATCCGATCTCCGATACATTAATTAAGCTGGATCGGAGGCCGATCCCGATATAATATCGGATTGGTTGCATCTCTAGTGATCATACAGAACATAATTGTTTTAGGAGCTCAATAAAAAAATCCCTGTGGCCTCGCAGTACTATATTAGCGCTTCTGATTACAGCGAAAGTGTCTATTGGCTGCCCCGGAAATGATTGATTGTTACTTCCGGTTCAACAAATCAGCTGGTGGCTCTTCAAAATAAGGGCTTACGGCTGAAAAGCTCTATGGTGGCAGAGACCTTAAACCTGGTGGGGAAAGAGATAATATAACTACAAATTGACACAAATTGTCTCAAAAGTTTGTCTCAGAAAGCGTGCACCTCCAGATGTCCTGGTACTCCGAAGTATATAGTTCGGAAAGCCTTTCCGAACGGGAAGCTTTTCCGAGGTCGTAAAGGAGCACGTATTGGCCTTTAGACCACATCAGGCAGGTTTACTTAATTTAGACAGAACGGTGAAGACAGACAGGAAACACCAGGGCAGAAAGGGGGACAGAAATGATGCAACACAAGACTCCAGTAGGAATACAAACGGGGACGTTGCCATTTTGCGGCCGAAGCATTATCCGGTCAGCTACCAATACTCTCCGTCTTAAAGACTCTCCTCTCACGCACACACGTCTTTAAACGGCTCACGTGCGTGCTGCCGAAGTACTCTTGATGACCTAAAAGAATGTGGACATGTGGACAGGGACAATTCCCAGTAAAATCCTCGGTGTTCATTTTTCAGTCCGTAACTCTGATATAACCAATGTTATATCTGTACTCTCTCAGAGTTAAATGGACACTAAGCATTTTACAGCGTAATTGCTGGGAATGCTAAGTGCATCATGTCACACATGTTTAAGTACTGCTTCCCTTGGTTTCCATGTGATTTGATTGACACGCCAGCTAACTTCCCCTCCTCTGTTATTTCAACTGAACCTTAAAAAAAGGAAAAGGAAACCCTCAACATCTGAACCATGAGTCAAACTGCAGATGGACTAATCAAAGTCAAAGTCATGCACAGCTCCTTCTATCCCAAATAGTTTGGTTTCAGAGTTGAGGAACTGGCCCGCCATGCGGTTCAGAAACCTGATTCTCCTTTTTGAACAGAACTGGGCTCCGTGTGTGTTTTTCCTGCCCTCAAACGCTGCTTTTAAAGCAATCTGTCAGACGTGTTAATGCCAGATAAATAGAGTGTATTTTCTGTCTGGCTTGGAGAACGGAGCCATTCGGCTGACAGCCCTGACATGTACAGTAGTTCTCCCTCTGTCTAAAGTGGAGGAGACGTCGGGAACACCCAAAATGCAGGGTTCCCCTTTCCAGCTGACAGGCCAAGAGCCGGGAGAACCTGAGTTCAGAGCCAGACGAGGAAGAGAAGCGCAGTGGCAGGCAGGCAGGAAGGCCGGCCGGCCTTCAGGCATGGCACAGATCTTTGACAGGAAGACGGGTATAGAGCGCAAAACAAAGCAGCCAGGCGGGCAGACAGACACAAAGTTTTGTAGATTGGCACTGAAAAGAGAGGCAGCCAAACAGGCAAGTAGGAAATTGGGCATGACTGGAGGTTTGGAGCAACTAGGCAGCCAAACATTCAGGAGCAGCGAAAGAGACTGCAAGGAGATTAGAGACTCGAGAGGCAACAGGCAGCCAGGGGCGGGTGTGGGGGCGGTGGAGGACAAGAGGTGGGCTCTGAGAGGCTGGACGGGGAAGGCTTTGTTTGTCATTCGTCCCTTCTTTCTCGTCCCAAATCCCCCGCCAGCGAAGCAGTGATTGTGACTTCATTCATTCTACTGTGGGACCCACATGGTGTAATATTGCAGCCTGTTGACACAGTTCATAATGGTCCTTTTTGGAGAGCCTGGCTTCCATCATCCTGACAGCTCTCCACTTGGACAGCTACCAGTAATACTGACAGACTGACATACACAAACATACAGCACTGCATACGTTTGCTCTCGCCTTTGACCTGACCAATAAGAGGAATTGGGGAGACCTGCTCTCTCTGTATGCGTGCGTGTGTGTGTATGTGTGTGTGTGTGTGTGTGTGTGTGTGTGTAAGCCTGAAAGGAGAGTGGAACAGTTGCCGTGTGTACGTCCTTCTGACCTTATTGATATATTTCAACAGAGTGTGAGAGAGTATGTGTCTGATAGTGATAGCAGAATGTTTTTGGATGACCTAGCATGTACTTGTGTGCCTGTGCGTGTGCACGTGTTTGTGTGTGTGTGAGTGAGCGTGTGCACTGTGCACGTGTGTTTGTTTGTTTGTGTGTGTGTGTGTGTGTGAGCGTGTGCACTGTGCACGTGTGTATGTTTGTTTGTTTGTGTGTGTGTGTGTGTGTGTGTGTGTGTGTGTGTTTGTGAGCGTGTGCACTGTGCACGTGTGTATGTTTGTTGTTTGTGTGTGTGTGTGAGAGAGCGTGTGTGTGAGCAGTTGGAGAGCAGGCTGATGATTAGCCAGGCTGAGCAGGGCAGGGCCCCAGTGCGGTATGACCTAGCCGAGGGGCGTCTGTCTGAGCCCGCAGCACGTGGACATGGGACTCACTGGGGGTGGGGGGTGTGTGTGTGTGTGTGTGTGTGTGTGTGTGTGGGGAGGGGGCTGGAGTCCCTGCCCCCCCAGACCCCCAGCCCCCCTCCCCCAAACAAAAGCTCCAGATGGTAGGGGAAAGCCACCAAACTCCCGCCACCCCCCCTCCTCCCGCCTCCCCCCATCCCCTGCACTCCCCCTCCCTCAACCTTTGTCTGGAGGCCTGTCCTTTGTTTGCGGAAGAGAGACCCCAGAATGGATTAACTCCTTGCATTCCAGGCTCCTTTTGTGTTAAACAGCCAAATCCGAGATCCCCCTATCCATCCTCCTCTTACTTCCCTCCTCTCTCTCTCTGTCTCTCTGTCTCTCTGTCTCTCTCTCTCTCTCTCTCTCTCTCTCTCTCTCTCTCTCTCTCTCTCTCTCTCTCTCTCTCTCTGTCTCTCTCTCTCTCTCTCTCTCTCTCTCTCTCTCTCTCTCTCTCTCTCTCTGTCTCTCTCTCTCTCTCTCTCTCTCTGTCTCTCCATGTGTAGGGTTTGTCCCACGTAGGCCCTGTCTCTAGCAGTTTCCTGTTGGGGGAGGGGGGGGAAGGGGGGGGGGGCTCTGGTCTGCGAGCGGCTGTGGGGAGGGTTATGCTTCTTTTTTGGGGGTGTGTGTGGGGAGGGGGGGGGGGGGGGTCATCCACATCTGTTGTTGTGCGTGGAGGGATAAAGAAAGGTCTCGGGGAGGACTGCAGGTGTTGATTGTGTCATTAGCTCTCCCTCTGTTGGCCGGCGCTCGCTCTCTCCTTATCCTAGAATCGATTGCTTTAACCAATTTTCACTGGACAGCTACAGAATCCTCGAGCTCTCCCACCCCGCCACAACACACACGCACGTATGCACGCATGCGCACACGTGCACCTCAGCACAAGACAACATGTGTAGAGGTATCATCTCTGTCATAGCCCCTAGCTGACATTCCTCTTGGCAAGGGGGAGAGTAAACAGAGTGTAACTATATGGGCTCTGCTCTTAAATCTCTGGGCCGCTTTTTTATAAAAGCAGGTATCGGACCGGAAACACGAGCTTTGTAGCTCCTCTCCTCACTTTATACTCTAAATATCCTGTCCTCTTCTTTTTATTTTTTATAAAAGCAGGTATATCGGACCGTGAAACACGAGCTTCGTAGCTCCTCTTCTCTTCTCACATCACCTCTCATCTGTTTCTCTGAGAACGGAAAGCATGCTCACATAGTTTTCAAATATTTGATAATCTTAAACGGAAGCCCCTCGAGGAGGCTCAGTATAAGTCAATACAGGAAAGCGAATCAAGGACGTGCCGTTTGAATAAACCAGTATATCGTTAGGCTTGTCTCGGTCACAATGCCTCAGCACCACCACAGGCTTGACAGCGGGGACGTGTTCCTCTGTTGGTATGTACATGTGTTAACAATATGCATCACTCATCGGCTTCTGCTCAGGCCTCTTTTTTTCTTGGCTCCCCTCCTTGTCAAATCCTGTAGTTATTATCTACAGTCCAGAGAGAGGGCTTCCTGTTGCAGTAGTACACAGCAGCTGATTTCCATCGCAACGTGCTACTGTCTCTGGATGCGTCTGTCTCTCTGTCTCTCTCTGTCTCTTTCTCTCTCTCTCTCTCTCTCTCTCTCTCTCTCTCTCTCTCTCTCTATCTGCCCCCCCCCCCGGAGAATAGCCGGTACTTCAGTGGAGGTGATGAAGACAACTGGAAAAGATCCCCCTTCTTTCTTTTGATCAAAGTTTCTTTATGAATTTTTCAAGTCACTTATGAGTCAAAAATAGCATACAAATATTGTTGAAAATTTTACCCCTCCCTCCCCCAGAGTTCCCACTCTGAAAGAGCCTTTGATTTGCGTTTTGTGTCCCATTTAGAAGAGCCTATCGCCGCTGTCGGGTAGACACCTTGTATCTCCATATTTCAATGTTTTTTATTATTGTATTTTTTCCTCCTAAATGAATGCCCTTCATCATTCAAGTGTTGAATGATGAAGAAGGGCATTCATTTTAAAATAATAATAATAATAATAAAAAAGGAAGGGTTTTGGACATAGAGGTTTTCACCCGACAGCGACACTGTATTGATAAGCGGAAGACAACGTCACCTGCATGGTTGTCTCTCTCTTCCACCCTCTCTCCTCTGATTGGCTGGCTGACAGGTTGGCCCGAAGTCTCTGATTGGCTGGCCGACAGGTTGGCCGAAGGCGCACATGTAGGATTATCGCCGTGGCCGCGACACCAACCGCCTGTGTGTCTTTCTGCCTGTTTCTTTGTTTACCCTGCCTGTTTTAATGGAAAGGCACATTCTAGCCACTGGCTTTGTCAAACCCCAGTTAATTGCAAATAATTATCATGATGGCATTTCATTTTAGTAATTGTCTTCTCCTGGACGGCTGGACGCTAATCCCTTCCTGTTCTGAAGTGTGTGTGTGTGCGTGCGTGTGTGCGTGAGTGTGTGAGTGCGTGCATATTTGTGTGTGCGTGAGTGTTTACGTGCATGTGAATGCACACACGTAAGGATGTGCAAATGAGAGTTACCGTGTGTGTCTTGCCTGTACGCATGTGTGTGTGAGTGCCCACCTCCTCAAGTTATGTAGTCATATGGTTTCTCATTTGAATGGATGACGCAGAATTTGCATGACCTCAAGCTGTAGTTTAAAACACACTCCTGCCAACTACACACCATTATCCATTTACACTTAGGTATGTTCTGTAATAGTTTGCAGCTGAAACAAGAACATGATGTAAAACAAGAAATGATGACATAGTCATATTATTACCAGCTGCTTTTATATTTGCGGTGGTGGTGGTCCACAGTAAGAAATATAGAAGATCTACATTAAGCTCCCAACGTGTCGAGATATGATTGTGATGCATCGTGAGCTTGTAGATAGGCAATTTTTTTTAACAATTATATTTATTGCATTTTTCAATACATAACACATCAGACAATACAATTACTTAAAAAAACTAAAAAACAAAACCATACAGTACATACATATATAAATACAATATAATAAAATAAGGGCACTTAGACTGGTAACAACAACAGTCATTATGGCCATAAGTCCAAACAACAGCTGCAGAGAATACAATTAGACATTTTCAGTTTCCACCATTAAATAAGATAAATCATTAACCGTAATATATTGGATAAACCGTCCCCATATTTTATCAAACAATGTCAAACTGTCGTGATTCTGTCATGATCGTAACAGCTCAACACTTCCCAGTTAGATCAATGTTTAAACAAGGATAGGGTGATGAAGTTGTAGCATAGTATAGTAGGCTGCTGCTATATTATTCTCACAACATGAAGTTATACCATGATGTCGACCTAAATGGCGTTATGATGAACAAGGATAGGATGATGAACATATTTTTGGACCACAATTCTTATATGAGACGACTCAAGTAATTGACAATATATAAAGTCAGAACACCAACTTTGATGAGGCAGTATAGCTTTGTTTTACAAATACAAGGTTTTCTTAATTCCTGCAAAAGTATTTTTTCATTCCCTGAAATATGAACATTTTGGAGTTAGGTGGTTTCTTCCCGACAGCAGATCGGACGCACGCACGCACACGTGCGCACACACACACACGATGCACACACACACACACGATGCAGTCTCCCTTGTCTTGTTAACTTCTGTTCCTTGTACATCTGCTCCTTGTCTGGAATGGATGCCTCAGGGCAAAGCTTCTTGTCTTTAAACTTTATCTTTATTTTTAACATATGTCTTTATCTTTAAACTTTTCCCATTCAATAGCCGACTTCTATTTTAATTAATGTGTTTTGACTTGCTTGGCAGGCATGTGGCTGCCCTGCCCTGATACTGTAGCACGGTTTATTGTTCTTTTCATATCAAGGATCCACAACAAATGACAGGCTATAGTTTTCACGGTGTCCTCCAACAACGTATGAATCACCAAAATAATAAAAATCGAAAGCACAAAGAGGACATGGCAGAGTTTGTGATTTACAGTACGATTTTAACTTCCGAGTCGTAAAGAAGGAAATGGAACAACTCCTAGATAAGAGTGAGTCACATTATCTTGCCGTGCAACCAGCCATCCAAACAAACCGGCTGGGGCTAAAACATCCCACGGATTGAAAAATGACCAAATGTATGACAGGTTGCCGGTGAGCGATTCTCTGACACACACACGGTTATGGGGCGATCAGCTAATATTTTCTGCTCCATTTTGCAGTCTGTCACATCAAGTGTCAGGGCTGTTCTACGCCCGCTTTCCTCACATCAGCACGAAGAACAAAGCAGAATATTTACTCCTTTTGAATGATGGCAAGACAGAGTAAAAGGAAAAAAGTGAAACATTTTTTCAAGTCCCAATTCAGCAGTTTATTTTAATGCGCTGTCCATTAAATCAATATCATCAACGTGAGAGAGAGAACTCCTTAACATGCAGCCAAGCCAGGTACTTAATTTCTGTGCAGTAATTAAGGGCCCATTTGGAGTGGCCGGACCTGGTGGCCTCTGACTGCCCTGGAGGAGTGGGATTGGTCTAATTAGCTAATATGACCACGGCTGATTGGGCAGTAAGTAATATAATCATAGCCGATTGGAAGCTAACCCACAGGTCTTGGTGGCAGGCTGAGAGGAACAGGGCAAGCACTCCATTTGGTCACCCCGTCTGGATGAGAGCTCTCTGGAGTTTTGGTCCGGCGTGCATACTGTATACCAACTGACTAAAAGAACCACTGGTTCTCCCGTTGGGCCGGGGGACCCCCCAGCTAAATGATTGGTATTTAGCCCATTTTGACCTGAGATCAGATTCTAAAAATGCCTTCTAAATCCTGAGTTTTCTGAAAAAGCTATGTTTCTATGTCAGTCGTTCTTCGATTTTTCAAAAATAGCAGAAATACAAGCTTGTAGTGCGCCACTCGGTGGCGTGCTATGAGCTTGTAGATCTGCTATTTTTCAATAGCTAAAGCATGACATGATGCTAACACCAAAAGGGGTTCGGATGGGTTAGGAACCTATTCTGTAATTCTGAGAATTAAATGAACACATTTTACAGTGTAAATTGGGATCAACATAAACATTGTATCAAATGGGGCGGTCCGTGAGCTATGGCATAATTGCATAATATGTTGGGGGACCTTGAAATGACAAAACTTGGCCCAGGAGGTAGAGCAGGTCGTCCAATGATCCCTGGGTCGGCGGTTCGAATCCCGGCTCCTCCTGTCCACATGTCGAAGTGTCCTTGGGCAAGACACTGAACCCCACATTGCCTCCAATGAGTCGGTCGGTGTGAGCTCGCCACCATTGGTGTGTGAATGTGGGAAGTGAGGACGCTGGCGTCGACTGTTCGCCGCTTCACCTCCCAATATATGAATGAATGAACCATTGTAAAGTGCTTTGAGCACTTGGAAAAGCGCTATAAAAATGCAATTCATTAAATGAAGTTCATTGTTGTGCTCGTCACGGTGACGGGTAGCTGGTAGCATAACCACAAAGAATGCAACAGAAAGCAACAGCATTGGATGTTACCAATACAATAAAAGACTAATGATTGTTCCCCTCTTCTTCTCCTTCTCAGCGTATTCTGGGATCTGTACTGTGCGGCTCCGGACCGGCGGGAGACATGCGAACATTCCAGCGAGGCCAAAGCTTTCCATGACTATGTGAGTGAACTTTACCAACCTGTCAGTTGTGTTATGGGGGCTATGTAGGGGCTTTTTACAGCATTACCAGCTGATGGCTGCTCAGACGGCTTCGAAGAGGGCACACAGGCATGGGGGAGCTGTTTGGGGTTAAGTGTGTTACTCAGGAGCTCATGGACACGTGATGTTGTACACTGGGTGAGCTAGGGGTCGACCCTCCAGTTCCCCGATGGCCTCTCTGCCCACTCGGCTGTGGCTGCACACAGACAGTAGCTGCACACTTGGATGCTTTGCAGTCATGTCGACACGTGCTCGACTGCTCGTGCCCAAACAAATCCTCAGGCGCACATGTATCAAAAGAAAGAGTAAGGTCTATCGTTTCTGCAATAGTGCCCGTGGTTTCTTGTTATGACGTGCCTGTTGTTGTTCAGTTTGTCCGTTTTTTCAGTCTGTCTACATGCAGTAGAGCTGCCTTTAATGAACACACGCGATGTTTGGAAAGGGTTTTAAAAAATATGCAATGCCCAGCTACAATAGTTGTATGTTGATTATTAGGTTAATGCCATCTTTTATTAAAAGTCCTACAGTTGCTAATCACTGCGTGTGAGACTGTATGATGGCCTTTGTGAGGATCATGTCCACTGCAGACAGCATGACCTCTGACCTCTCAGGTCTTACCTAAACGGTCCGCCTGAGGGAAAGCTTCACATAACAGCCTGGTGCTTTATTGGTGTGTTCATGATTTCAGTAAAGGTCAGCGCACATAAAGCGTCTGGCTTTGTACACACACACACGCACGTGCACACACACACACACACACACCCTCACACACACACACACACACACACACACACACACACACACACACACACACACACACACACACACACACACACACACACACACACACACACACACACACACACACACACACACACACTTCACTAGCAAGGATCACACCGTCAATCAAGATGCATTTGAAGGAGTAGAAAAGATGACGTATTTTCAAGCAACTACACACCCCATGAATCCTTGAATAATTTTGTTTTTGTCGCATTCCGGAATCCTGAACCAATTATTTGATGATGCGCACGCACGCACGCACGCACACACAAAAGTATGGCGTAACTGACACATGCACAAGAGCCACACGCCAAAATTGGGTGGCTTCTGGGGGTTAGTGGACAAGCTGTCGATAGGTCAGGGTCCATATCCCCTTTGACCCTCTCATCTCTGGAACAGTGGCAGCTCAGTAGCCTATTATTCAACACACACACACACACACACACACACACACACACACACACACACACACACACACACACACACACACACACACAGCTTGTGGATTACTTCAAAGTACATCAACTACCAACCAAAAGGTGTTTTGTTGGTCTAGCTCTGAGGCTGCAGATGACCGCGTTGATGTGTGGCCGGCCGCTAATTGTGACCCAATCGACACGTGAGCCACAATGTGAAAAACGAGGGTTTTATAAAATCCCCACTCTCCGCAACTTCACCCTTTGTCCACGCTGAAGAGTTAAATCAACTCTGAGGAGTTTTCACTTTGGTCAGTTGTGGTTTAAAGTTGGTTTGCTGTACTGTAGGTAACGTACATTGACCTGTAAAGGCCTGCTTTCGGCTGCGTTCGTGACAAATGAAATGGTGGCATTAAGTTCCCTTTATATGTATCTGAATGAGGATTATATGGGTATTACACAGTCAAATCCTGAGTGTTCATCTGATTCTGAGAGTGCATAAATGGACCCGAAAGGGTCCCTTTGTGCACTCTCAGAGTTAAACGAACACTCAGGTTTTCGCGAGTGTAGAAAGTGGACTGGACACACCGCATTAGCTGGTAGCTTATCATTCCACCTGGGTGGCGGGGGAAACGTGAAATGGATTTTCAGTCTCTATTCTTAGCTTGGATTCATGTCGTTCAAGGGCTGTATTAGCCGGTTAGCCAGTAGCCTGTTCAACTGAGCTCTCTTATGAGGTTTGACAGCCGAAAGTGTGAACAGTTGTCAGCCGAACAGATTACATTTGTTGTGCATGTATCACGTCCATGTGTGGGACTAGCTCGTGCGTATGTGTGGCGCGCGTGTGCGCAAACCCCCCCCCCCCTCCCCCCCCCCCACACACACACACACTCGGCCTGACGCGTGTCTGCGTGTGTGCACACACATTACACCGCCATAAGATTAATTACATGGTTAATTAAACCTAGTAGTTAATTAAAGCTGACAACTGTGCCTAATTAATCTAAATGCCATATAATTTCCTACACCTTTTCTCCAGAGTTGGCCCAGCTGGATACCTGTGTGTCTGCAGGTTCTGGCGGGCTGCGTGTGACAGGCTCTGCTCGCTGTATGGCTGAACCCTGAACCCCAACTTCTGCTGCCGCGCAGAACAGAAGTGTGTTACGCTTAAATTATGACCCGTCGCAGGGCGACGTGTCACTTACCGGACGCAGACGTACCAAAAGCTTGTTTTCAGCGAGCAGCCCCTGTTTGGCTTCTATACTGTAGCACTTGTAAATGTACAAGTGGAAGTATGGTATTATATACCAGTATGTTGTTGGTCATGTTAGATTTATGTCATCTGTTTGTCATCGTGTGTGTGTATGTGTGTGTGTGTGTGTGTGTGTGTGTGTGTGCGAGTGCGTGTGCGTGTGTGCGTGTGTGTGTGTGTGTGTGTGTGTGTGTGTGAGTAAGTGAGCGCACGGGCACACTAAGCCAGCTGTATTATGTGTGCAGACCAACAGCCCTTTATGTTCCGTGAATGTCCGAGGGGATGTGAGGACGTGTTTTAGTAGTACAGAGGGGGTCAGGGTACACACGCACACACGCACGCACGCACGCACGCACACACGCACGCACACTTTGTTCTAGTTCAAGGATTCATGTCCAGTTTCTTTTGACCTTTAGCCCTGTCTAAAGTTCAGGAGGTCAGAATATATGAGCTGTCTGACAGAGATCGTGTGTGTGCGTGTGTGTGTTTGTGTGTGTGTGTGTGTGTGTGTGTGTGTGTGTGCGTGCGCGCGCGCGCGCGTGCGTGCGAAAGAGATGGCGAAAGAGAGTTTTTTGGAGGCAGTCGCTCTCACATTAAAAACATTGCTGCTAATGGTGTTTAGCTGTTATTTTAAATGAAAGGGGTGTGGTGTCATGAGATCATGTTTGCACATTGAGGGAATCTGAGAATCATCTGTGAAACATAAGCTGGCCTCTTGTCTCACCTTCACCCACTGGCTTTCCCCTGCTTCATCTCTCACCATTTAATCCCATAACTGTGGCGGTCTCACACATTGCGTGTGTGTGTGCTTGTGCGTGTGCTCGCTCGCTCGCGCACACTCGGGCTCCAGACACTGGGAATAACACTGGGTGAAGAACCTTATCTAGAGGCTGTGACAAGGCGAAGATGCCAGCAAGACGTGTGTGTGTGCCGTGCATGGTGCCTGCATATTCTTATTTCCAAGAGCAGGTGTGTGTGTGTGAACATGCATTGTAGATATATGTAGTTATGTACGGGCTTAGATGCGGTACATGTGCTCTTGTATATCTGCGTGCGCGTGCATGTGTCTGTGCGGGTCAATGCGTGACTCCCCCAGGGCCACGAGGGGTCTGTCTGTCTCTGATTAACTCTGGGCTCCTCGGGTCCCTGCAGACCGACGGTGCGATCAAGTCTCTATCACAGCCCCTCCCCCCCCTCGCTGATAACGGCTCCCCCGTTCCCCAGAGTCCCCCTGGATCACAGACTGCAGAACAACCCGCTTGCTCCCATGAGTCACGCACGAACACACACACACACACACACACACACACACACACACACACACACACACACACACACACACACACACACACACACACACCCCTCCTGCCCAGCTCCGTGTGTCACTCAGGAGAAACAGTAGATAGACCTTGTTCTGAGATTGGTTTTGCAGTTGTTTATGTAGTGGTTCTGCTCCAGTCTACAGTCCGTTACAGAACGGGTAAGAAGTGATCAGTGCTGGTATTCTAAAATGGGTTATTGAGAGTGGGTTTTCATGGCTTACTGCCTTACTTCCTGGAACCATGTTTTTTTGTTGCCTGGCAACGTTGAGTGAGAACACGATCCAAACCGCTGCTTTGACTTGGGCTCGTAGTTTGGGTCTGTTTTCAACCATGCTCCTCATCCTGGTTTGAAGGCACCTGTACTCGCTTCTCTGCGGTGAGACGTATTTGACCTGAAACTTTGCGAGCTTTCCAGTTTTGAGAAAGATAATGGAATATAATGTGCTAATCCTGCAGATCTGGGGGCCTGTTGACAGCTAATCCAGAGGATTTGGGGTGGGATTGGAGCCCTGGCTCGGCTCCCGGAGCTCTCAGGCCTGTCTGTGACTGGCTGGATTGTTAGTTGGCTTCAGCCCGGGATGGTGGATCCACTATCACAGGCACTCGAGCTCTGAAACATAAACTCATCCACATGCACATGCTCCTAGACACCATACGCCTCCTCATGTATGCAAATGAGTGACGCTCCCAGCGTGAGACATGATACTGTATCATGAAGCAACGCGTCCCGTATAGTCCCGTGTAAAGTCATTTAAGTGGGCGCCCTTGTAGTCTTAATTGTTAGAGCCGTGTTCCTGTCCTTTCCTCTTCACAGTGCCTTTAATCATGTTTTATTTCCTAAAAGAAATCTCCACATCTTAAGAAGTCTCTGTTCTGCTCGAATTTGGATGCACCTCAAAGGAACACTTTGTAGCGGCAGCCCCTTTGATTTTAGCCCGTCAAAAATGAACGATAAAAAAAAGCGAACAGGGCTTTTGTGATGAGTGTAGACTATAGAGCCAGACATATTGTACAACAAGCACGAGAGCTTGGAATGCGTGCCTATTTTCTTATTCACATAAAAGCGTACAGGAAGAGAATGAGTCCCTCTGTCTCTTACATACACACACACACACACACGCACACATGCACGTACACAGACGGGTCTTTCAGGAAGTGATACAATCTGCCTTGTTGTTCCAGATCAACAGACATTTTGCTCCGTCCGACCCAGAGGTCACAGCCCGACACATCTGTGATTCTAGCTGCTGTGACATCAGCGCCCGCGGAGCGTTGCAGATTTAGTGTCACAAATGCGTCATTCACAGCGCGGTGCACCATGCCGGCAAGCCAGCCAGCAGCCTGACTCTGTGCCTATCTGTCTCTATTGACGGAGGAGTGGTGAACACACAGCACACACCATGATGTCTGCAACCACAGGGAAAGACTGTCTGTTGGTGGAGGAGGAGTGGTGAACACACAGCACACCATGTCTGCAACCACAGGGAAAGATATGCTGAAGTCAGACAGTGGGTCGTTGGGTCGGGACCCATTTGTGGGTGTCATGGACCAATTTGTATGGGTCACGGCTGGAGTTTTTTTTACTACAGTTAAAAATATATATTTCAAAAGATATTCTTAAAAAAAAAAAAGTTAAACAAACAAAGAAACACATCTAAGAAATGCCATGAATAAATAATGTGTGTTAAGGAATATTTAAGTATTTATTTGAGTATATACTTTGTCCACCACTGTTCTGGCAAAGGTCTCAATACTACTGTATCTGCATTGGTGGAAACGAAGTACATTTACTTTTACTTAAGTACTGTACTTAAGTACAGTTTTGATGTATTTTAAATTTTCAGTACTTTTAATTCTACTCCACTACATCTCAGAGGCAAATATTGTACTTTTACTCCACTACAATTATTAAAAAACTTTAATTACTACCGGTCGTTACTTTGTAGATTTGTATTATTATTACAAACATTAAACACTTCAGCTCTATACATTTCAGCCATTTGAAAATAGCCGATCTACAAGATGCGATGCATTGTGAGCTTGTAGATCTGCTATTTTCAAAAGATTTTTAATACACTTTGAAAACGTGAAATGGCACATTCTGCATAATTAGCACTTTTAAGTAAATTAATAAAATTTTAAATCCAGACTTTTACCTATAACACTTCAGTATTGATACTTTTACTTAGGTAAAACTAATTGAGTACTGTCCCCACCACTGGGCATCAGTGTGTGAGTTGGATGTCTTCCCAGAGGCTCAGAGTGGTGCATGCAGCGTCAGAGGCTGATGGCGGTTGCCTGGGGATACTTGGAGAGGGTTAAACATTTGTTGGACCCAGTGTAACAGGTGGCACAAGGGGAGCAACCCCGCTCTGTAAACAACAACTGATGGCCAAGCCTTTGTGTGTGTGTGTGTGTGTGTGTGTGTGTGTGTGTGTGTGTGTGTGTGTGTGTGTGTGTGTGTGTGTGAGGGTGTGTGTGTGTGTGTGTGTGTGTGTGTGTGTGTGTGTGTGTGTGTGTAAGTGTGTGTGAGTGTGTGTGTAAGTAAGTATGTGCATCTGTCTGTCTGTCTGTCCCATCTCTATACAGTTCTCCACCAGGTGCTCAGTTGTCTGATTTCAATGTCACTGTTCATGCACACGCGCGCACCACACACACACACACACACACACACACACACACAATCTCTCTCACCCTTTATCTCTGTCTCATCTCTCTCCCTCTGTCCTTTATTTAAAAAAGATGCAGTCTTCAGTCTTTTTATGTTTTATTTTTTTAGACGCTGCTTCAATTCCTCTCAGGTCTCGTTCACTCCCACCTCCCCTCCTCTTCCCTCCCCTCTTTCTTTGCCCATCTCTCTGTTCTACACTCCTTTCTCATTCCTCCCCTTCTCCTTGCATCTCCCCTCCCCTCCCTCTCTCTCAGAGGAGATTGATTGGGTAATATGGCTGGGTGCCAGCAGTGCCCGCTCTCTGGCTTGAGTGAGAGGGAGAGGGAGGGGGAGAGAGAGAGAGAGAGGGAGGGGGGAGAGAGAGAGAGAGAGAGAGAGAGAGAGAGGGAGGGGGAGAGACAGAGAGAGAGAGAGAGAGAGAGAGAGGGAGAGGGAGGGGGAGAGGGAGAGGGAGGGGGAGAGGGGGGAGAGACTCGAGGGCGACGTGAAGACATGCAGGAATAATAATAACACTCCCTAATGTAAGCAGAGTAGGGAAGGTATGGATGGAGAGAGAGAGAGAGAGAGAGAGAGAGAGAGAGAGAGAGAGAGAGGGTATATGGGAGTCAGTGGTGGTGAGGCTGTGTCTCCTTCATGCAGATTGTGCGTTATGGTGATATGTATATGCATGGGAGGGACGTACGACCACAACACTCTCTCTCTCTCTCTCTCTCTCTCTCTCGCACGCACGCACACACGCAAGCACACACACACACACACACACACACACACACACACACACACACACACACACACACACACACACACACTCCATCCTGTGTGTTTCTGTTCCTTTCCCTCCGTTGCCCTTTGCTCTCTCTATCTGCGCACATGTCTTTCTCTCTCTCTCTCTCTCTCTCTCTCTCTCTCTCTCTCTACTCGCACGCTGTCTCAGCCCGTCTCACTGTTTTGTTTTTCTCCGTCTCTTCCTCTCTCCGTCTCTCTTATCAAACACTGTGTAATGTATTGTGGGCTGCAGGCAGACAGAGGCTTCAGTGAGTGGAGGCTGCCTTTGTGTTTGGCGTTTACTGTTATTGCTTCTTAAATGAAAACGGCCAGTCAACTTCTGCGTCTGTGTATATACTTCTTCCCCCATCTGAGGGCGACTACCGCCTCTAAGAGCTGCCCTCAAGCTGTGTGTATGTGCGTGCACGTTATACGCCAGCGTACTGGAAGTGACCAAAAAAAAGATCAAATATTGTTTAGGATTCACTGCCTTACAGGTTCATTTAGGCAGCCTTAAGCCATTCAGATCTGAGGCCTATTCTACAAATGTCTCCTAACAGTTTTCTGGACAGATGTAACAATATTATTGTGCCTTCTACCTGCACTATTCACATGTTTAATTCATCATTTTAACTTCACTATTATGCCGATTTTGAGCGAATCTGGTGATGTCATTTCCGTTCAGCTGATCACAACATCCGCTAGCTTTCTTCACTGTGTTACACAGTCAGATGTCCGGGATGCTAAGCTATCATCGTTTATTTGAATAACTAAGTCAAACGCATTTTTTTCTGCTCAGTATGTGTCTCATAGGAGGGCTGCCCACAGCCCTCCTACGAGACTACTATTATATGAAGATAGGTTGAAATTTGAAAAGTGGTGAAGTGGTCCTTTAAGCTCTAATCAAGCCCCAAATATAGCATTTTACGCAGCGATGCACATAAAGACCGCGTGCGTGCGTGAGAGGGCATGCACGCGACGATTTCGGACGGTTTTAGGTAGATTACATCGGCCATTAGCCAAACTAGCCAAATGTTGCTACATTTTGCTACATTAAGCCCCCTAATATATAGGAAATTAAACGATTACGTCATTTACGACAAGGGTAATGAGGGACTTTTTTTACTTGCGTCAATAGCCATAAGGGGGTTAATTGGTATTAATCCATAATAAATAAATAAAATAAAATAAATGTTAGCCTACATACGGATCCGATGTGCCGTTTGGGAGGTTATAATTACCGTGGACCAAAACAACTACATCGCAGGACAGGAAGCGTACGGTGGACTCCATGTTGCTCCCTGGAAGGAAAGAAACATGCGTAATTGAGACCATGGAAGCTGAACGCGGAAGTGTTGGCTGCATATAGCCCATTGAGCATGTTTCTTTCCTTCCACTCCAGGGAGCAACATGGAGTCCACCGTACGGTCTTCGCTACCTGTCCTCTTTTAATAGTCCTTGGTTGCCCAGGATCTCTTCTTCTAATTTGGTATTTCGCACATTTGACTGGCACTGGCCTCACGACCCCACCTAGTGTAACGGGAGGGAATGCGTTAAAATAATTCATATTAAAAGATTTGCACAAATGATCATGATTTAAAAAAAATAACAGATCTACTTTCCTGGTTTTAATGGGTTAAACTGTGCCGTGGTTTATAGCATTGTGATCTCAGCTCTCTGAGATCACACCCCATGCCATGCAGTCTGTGTGTCTGACCGAGACGGAGAAGGACTGAGGGAAGAGAAAGACGATGACAGATGTATAATACAGTAGAGACCGAAGGAGAGAGGAGCTATGGGGACAGGAAGGGAGACGGATGGTATTGATTGGCGTCTAGGAAAGAGATACCTGAAAACATCTTTCGTCTTTGTATAGCCTCGACACCTCCATCTGAGATTGTTCTATTATCATTATTGTTTGTGTATTTTACTACATGTAGGCCTATAGCTACAGCAGAAAGAACACAGTACAGTAAGTTGTTGCTGTTGTTGTTGTTGTTGCAGCCATGAAACTTCTCCATATTTCAACTCTTTCTGGGTTTTTTTTCTCTTTTCTTCCCGTAAATACCCTACTTCATCATGCAAAGGTTGTGAAAATAGCCGATCTACAAGCTCACAACATGCCACGATGCAATGCGTTATGAGCTTGTAGATCGGCTATTTTCATTATATTAAAAAGGTTTGTGAAATTATAAAGGAACTGATTTGTACATACAAGGTTTCCACCCGACAGCATCAAATAACTCACAAAAATAATGTCGCCGTACAATTCCCAGTCTGCTGAATTGACTTCCCTTCTAGTCAGAGATGCATGCAGACTACCAGATAGCGCCAATTAAATTTCCCTAACCCAGTTACCCATGAATGCCCTCTTAGTTTTGCAACATCATCATCTATAGCATTTTCAACGAGGGCTTTTAAATGAACAATAGCTTTGGGGACCAGGAGAAACTTCTGAGGGCACTTGTTTATCTCCTCTGGGGGAAGGCGGGAGTGGGTGGTGGCTAATTCTCTTTCGGTTTTAGTCAATTTCAGGTTATAAATTGTTTGGGGGTTTTTTTATAATGAGAGAAACAAAAGAGACATTTGTTTGTACCTGTTTCCCTGTGGGGATTGGGGGGTTCTGAGAGGCTGAGGAATATATCCCATGATGCCAGCTATTACAGATGTGTGCACGTACACAGTACAAACACACACACACACACACACACACACACACACACACACACACACACACACACACACACACACACACACACACACACACACACACACACACACACACACACACACACACACACTGATAGGCACTCTTTGAAGTTCCCTCTTAAACCACATTCATACAGTACATTATTTAAGTAGACCTTTGCTGGCAGGAACCGGCACAATTACTGTGTGTGTACATTTACATTGCTGGAACATTCCTTTGGCTGCCAACACTACAGTAGGCCTATACCTTTATTATATTTAAAGGTGCCTTCTCACGTTATAATATAGATACAAGATAATGTCAGTTGCAGTTGCAGTCCACATCTATAGTTCAGTTGCAGTCCACATCTATAGTTCAGTTGCAGTCCACATCTATAGTTCAGTTGCAGTCCACATCTATAGTTCAGTTGCAGTCCACATCTATAGTTCAGTTGCAGTCCACATCTATAGTTCAGTTGCAGTCCACATCTATAGTTCAGTTGCAGTCCACATCTATAGTTCAGTTGCAGACCACATCTATAGTTCAGTTGCAGTCCACATCTATAGTTCAGTTGCAGTCCACATCTATAGTTCAGTTGCAGTCCACATCTATAGTTCAGTTGCAGTCCACATCTATAGTTCAGTTGCAGTCCACATCTATAGTTCAGTTGCAGTCCACATCTATAGTTCAGTTGCAGTCCACATCTATAGTTCAGTTGCAGTCCACATCTATAGTTCAGTTGCAGTCCACATCTATAGTTCAGTTGCAGTCCACATCTATAGTTCAGTTGCAGTCCACATCTATAGTTCAGTTGCAGTCCACATCTATAGTTCAGTTGCAGTCCACATCTATAGTTCAGTTGCAGTCCACATCTATAGTTCAGTTGCAGTCCACATCTATAGTTCAGACACGTTGTGTAGGTGCCGGTGGGCTACTTTTAGCATTCGACCAAATGTAAAATGAGCCATCATCAAGGCCTGTCAAAATACCTTTTTGACGATACAATCAAGTGTACATTTTAGTCGACTAAAACCATATGATATTCAGTCGACTAAAACTAGACTAAAACGAAAGCTTTTCAGATGACTAAAATATGACTAAAACTAAATGAAATTGTATTCCAAAGACTATGACTACAGGTTTCCTCTCAAAATGAACACTGGGGAGCTGAGGAGGCATTTCCTTCAGGCGAGGTCAAGTCCCTGAGTGAACTTGACTCCCACTGGAGCCCCTGTGCTGTGCTGGACACAATACACTGTGACATCTATAAACGCTACAGTACGCAGCTTTCATTTCCTACCCGGGATTTGAACCATGGTTTTCCCACATGGATGAACAAACACCAAACTGCTGTTCCAGGACAGAAGCCCCGATGGGCCTGGGGGAGATGTTGAGCTTATGAGCTTTAGACAGTACTACTTGTACAACCAGGAAGTTTCCCAACAGTGGGAGCGATCTCAATGGTAAATGTCCCTTTATGGTTTGTTTCCCACAGTAAGTTTAGAATGATATCTTTTGAAAGATTTTCCAAAAAATCTCAGTTGAAATGAACGCAAACGTTTTTCCATAAAAAATAAATCCATTGTAGTGAAAAGTGCAGTTTGTAGAGCTGCAATTTTGACTACTTCTTTCCAAAACGTTGCATCACACATAGCTCTGCTATTTTCACTAATTAATAAAATAGCATTTTATTAATTAAATTAGATTGCAGCTTTAGGTTAACTCAAAATGTACAAATGTAACCAAATGGACCTGTAATGATTTCACATGCTTGACAAGCTTTGCTCCTGATGAGATCAAGTCCCAGTATAGCACAGTAGACTTATTTTTTGCCTTTTTTCCACTCCGAAACTGCACAGAGTTTTGTTTTGCAGACGTAATAATCTCTTAGGATGAGATTATATAACTACAGTACTTTGATGGTCTGTATTTATGTCAGAACGACACAGTAACAGCCCCGCCCCCTATACTGTACCTCGCTGAGAGACTCTGTGGTTTATGCTGAGCACGGTTGTTTTCGCTGAGTTTGAGACTTGCCTTGTTTTGGTTAAACACCTACTGCAACAATATACTTTTATTACTTTCTTTCACTCTCACCCCCTCTCTTTCTCTTTCTGTCACATATACTGTAAACACACACACACACACACACACACACACACACACACACACACACACACAGGCACAAGCATGTGCGCGCACACACATGCTTTTCTGTTTCTCCTTTGCTCTTGGCCTCACTCTCTGTCTGTCTTTCTCGGAGGCCATGGGCAGGCATGTACTGTAGCTGGCAGACGCCACTGCCTGGCCTGGTGAAGTGTGGTCCTGGCAGTGTGTGTGTCTGCTGCATGACTCTGCCAGGCGTGCCAGTCTACCCGTCTGAAGTACCAGCTGGGCACCCAAGCCCACAACCAAAATAAACCAGCCTCGATGAACGCGTGTGTGTGTGTGTGTGTGTGTGTGTGTGTGTGTGTGTGTGCACGTGCGTGCGTGCGTGCGTGCGTGCGTGCGTGCGTGCGTGCGTGCGTGCGTGCGTGCGTCAGTGAATGAGATAGTCTGTGTGTGTGTGCACGTGGGTTGGAGACCATGCTTATTAAGTCTCATTGAACCAAGTGGTGAAACAAACAACATGGTCCTCCTTCAGATGACTAGGCCGAGACGTCGGGTTTGACTGCCCCTACTCTGCATTACGCAGAGGCCCGCCCCGCTAGGATTAAAGACTAAAAACAATTACAAAGCCTTATTTGCAATTTAAATTCTCCTAAATGCAGACTTAATCCCTGCTTTCTAAAGGCGGCTGTTACTGAAAGGCAAAATAAAATGTGGCGAGAGATCCAATTCGAGCTCTGTCGGGGTTTCTGTCACTAAAATAGCACTTATAAGTTATATGGGGGGATAATGAACGCGCTGTGTGGATTTAGTCGCGTCGTGTCTGGAGAGCACAATTTGTTCCTGTTTTTAAAAGCACATTTTTATAATGATGTGAAAATCACGCAAAGAATAGGCATGGGATCGGGGACGGGAGCACACCTCCGATATTTCACACCGCTTGCTCGCAAACAGGTTCGCACACGCACGCACGTACGTACGCATGCACGCACGCACATAAAAACAACATCACCGACATATGCATATCTTAATTTAACCCATTTAGACTGTAATAATAACAATTTTCTGAAAAACGTATGTTGCTTATATATCGTAGCTGTCGGGCCGAACCTTCTTACTGTATCTCCATACTTCTTCTTACTGCGTCACACAAAAGCATCAAAAGTAGCAGATAGAGCTTGTAGATCTGCTACTTTTGCTACATTTGAATTTGACAGTTTTGGACATATGAGGTTTCCACCTGACAGACGTTATAGATTAGCTAAAATCTAAAATGACACAGATGCTTTCCCGATTGTAATGGGTTAAAAATGGACATGGTACACTAATGCGTGTATGTGAATATGTCTGCAGTGCTCACACACTTGCTTATGAGCGCATATGTACGACGCGTGTGTGTGTGTTGTGTGTGTGGAGTAAGTGCTCTGATAGTGCCCTGGTGAGTGTGTGCGTCACTTTACAGCCGCCCAGGGTATATTTACCGACAGTGACTTTAATGCAGGGTAATGATTATTTTTATTCCAGCTGCATCACCAGCAGCCCCACCGTGGACTCCGCAGCGCTACGGCTCCCCACTGACCCTCTGATTACCTCTGTGCCTAGTGCAGACACACCTGGCTGAGCTCGCTCACTGGCAGCGCACCTTTATCTGCTCCTTGCTCGCTCGCCCCGCTTTTTGCATGGTCCTGTGACTAGAACAGAAGAACCACACAACTTCATTAATACCTCCTCCCCTCCCCGCTCTACCCCAGGACCCCCCCCCCCCCTCCCCCCATCTCTGCTCTGTCTCGCTCTCACTCTCTCAATACTCGTACTTATGTTTATATCCCTCTGTAGTCTATCTCATTATCCTGCCTTTCCTTCCTCTCTCATAATAAGCCCTCATCGTCTCTGACACGACTAACTGTACTCTCTCTCCATCTCTTTCCATCTCTCGGTGTCTTTGTGCGACTGTGACATCATCACCCCGCCACTAAATTGTCGCCTCTCTTTCTGCGGCTCTCCCTTGTCTCTCTTAAAGCCAGATTTACACTTCGTCGTACGAACAACACATTGCCACTCTACAAACCTCACAACACATTGCATGGCGGTGTGTAAAGGAGCAACTTGGACACTCAGGCATGAAGGAAGCATGAGTTCAAGTCCATTGCTCTCCCCTTGTCCCCCATATATGGGGACTAGGCTGGTGGAGGGTGTGTAGAGCCCAGGATCACATTAGATAATTGACACGGATGAAAAAAACCCAACACATTGCATGGCCACTCTGCAACCTCACAACACGTTGCATGGCCACTCTGCAACCTCACAACACGTTGCATGGCCACTCTGCAACCTCACAACGCATTGCATGGGCTATTCTCGGCACGCTGCCGGGTATAAATTAAGCGTAACACTACACCCTCAAATTCTGTGCTGTTACACTTTGAGCCACCCCCAACACACACACTTCACGCAACTACATTGCTACCCTTCCAATCCTCGTTTCTTTGTTCTGTTACTTAATTTTTTGTTATGTTACTTTCTTTTTTTTCATGCAATTGTTTGTGGCTGAACACGTTATTAAATTAATGTGTTTATTACTCTCTCCCCTCTCCCCTCTCTCCTCGTAATCTAAATAACCCTCTCTGTCTACCCCAATCCTCCCCACCCCTCTCTCTCTCTCTCTCATGCTCTGTCTCTCTCCCACTACATACTCCTTTCCCCCTGTGTGACACACCCTTGTTTTACTCCTGTCCGCAACTAGTTTTGTGCCTCCTCTTCCTTCCAGTGAGTGATTACATCTCCTTCATCCATCCTCTTCCTCCCTCTGTCTTCGTCACAACTCTGTCTGCAGTCAGCAGTGCAGTCTTTGTACTCATCCTCACTTGTTGCTTCCTCACATTCAGATTGTTTTCTGCATCTCTCCCTCTCAATCAAAGAAATGAATAAGTAAAAAAGAAAAGTCATTCCTCTACACACTCTATAACACACCCCCAATACAAACTGACTGCATAAATAACCTTACAAATAGAGAAAATATATCATAAATGAATACTGAAACAAGATATAATCATTAAGGAAAGTTTATGCATGTACTATGTAAACTCTTCATTTCCATTTTCCGGGCCATTCAGTTGCAAAAAAATTTAAACCTTTTTTTAATATATATATATAATTTGGGGACCTCCCAAAATAATTTGGCCACCCCCCGAGGGGTCGCAACCCACAGGTTGAGAACCACTGTTCTATATCTTGCTGAAAAACATTTTGAAATAGACACGTTGTGGTGAGCTTATACATCGGCTATTTGAAATATTTAAAAAGGTTTTTAAAAATAGTAGAAAATGGCAAAGACGTTTAGGGATGAGGGGTAAGGCATGCAATAAAGTGTTCAGTGCTCGCTATTGACTCGGTTCTATAGCCTACTGTTGGCCAGTTGGCCACACAGTAAAGTCTTCGGTGGTAATTTAACTCTGGGAGAGTAAAGATTGACCCACATTGACGAGCGCCAGCCTTTTCTAAATCAGCACGCAGATATCATATCATGTCGGAAACGGCGGCTATCTTTCTGTGACTTGCCTTTCTTCGCAGATCAACATGCGACACACAAGCAATATATTTCCAAATGTATTTTATATTAATTTAAACTAGGTTTTTTTACAGCTTTGCTGTAGTTTGAGATTAGCGCAATGCAATACGGTCTGTTTCTTCACATCGTATTATTCATATTCGTTTCACAGAGGGGATTGCATAGAGAAACTCAAGAGTCCTCATGTCTTCAAATATTTTTTGACTGATTGATTTTGTTTCTTCTCTAGTCTGAAGTCACTTTACCTTTTATTTTTGGTTGGTAAGTTCCTCTGAAAATCTTCTTCTTTTTTTAATAAGTGCTTCGAATTGATTGAAGTGTACTGCCGCTTACATAGAATATTCCGCTAGAATTTCCACCTCTGTGGACACGGACACACGTGCAACGCTTCCACGGCAAATTAGCAAAGCAGTCACACAGTCTGAGTGTCACGCTGAGTGTTCAAGTTAGGGCTGCACTCCGTCTGTCCTGGGCAGAGCGACATGGAGTGGTGCTCCGTGTTCACTAGCCCATAGACCAAGGGTTTAGGGTTCCCAAACTTTTCAGGCTGTGACCCCACAAAATAATCTTTATTTGCACTGGGGACCCCAGGGCCAAATCTTTGGGGTCCCCAGCCCACAGGTTGGGAATGGGCCAACCTAATGCTTTTGTCTGTACTGTTTCGTCTCGAGCTGTACGGGTCCATTTGGTTCCATTTGTACACTCTCTGAGTTAAATGAACACGGAGGATTTGTCTGAGTGTGGTGCGTAGAACAGAGTAGCCGCAGGAAAAAATGTTTTGATAGCATTGTGTACACTGTTGAAAAAAGATGGTCGCTGATAAAACAACCCAAAAGGTTCCCCAGGCCTTTGATATTCTTGGCTAAAATGGATTTGGGCTTAAAATGGATTTGGACGCTTCCCCTGTCCTTGTTCCTGCCAAGATGGATGGGCACTTGATCGGAACAACCCGACTTAATACTGTAGTGTGGAGAGGAGATGTTTGTACGAGTTTGAATCTGCGTGTACGCTCGCACGCTTTTTTGCTCGCCCACGTACCTGCATGTCCCTGTGTGTGTGTGTGTGTGTGTGTGTGTGTGTGTGTGTTTGTGTGTGTATCCTACTGAAGATGGAAGCGTGTATTATTTGTATGGTGTGTGCGGTTAAAGTGCTCTGCCTCCCTGGTGAGCGGTGAACCTGCTATTGGCCAGGTCTTAGGTCAGTGCAGGGTCAGGAGCTGCCCCAGTGCTGTTAAGCTCTCATTCTTCTGAGAGGACTGGGAACTCCAAAGGTCCACATCACGCATTTTAGTTACAACTGCAACGTGTGAACTTCCAACCCCAAGCTCTGCTGTCTGGACATAAGCCCTCACATCACATATACTGTATGTGTTGATGATTGAGCCCAGTGGCTATGGACAACAGAGACATCTGTTTCATTATTGACTGAACAGTGACGCGTGTGCGTGCGTGCGTTGTGTGTGCGTATGTACCTGTATGCATGTCACCTTTGTCTTAATGTGCACATTTTTCTTCTCGTTCCTACATGCCCTGATTAACCATTTGATCTCTTCACATCACATCAATTCATGATTTTCTGCTTAAGAGAGAGAGAGAGAGAGAGAGAGAGAGAGACTTTACTCCAGTGTTGCGTTCTGAAAAGGTCAGCTTTCACCCAGCCATCTCTCTGTGAAGTTCACAAAACTCCTCTCAGAGTATGCCACTGTAGTCGCTGGTGAGGCAGTACAAAACATAGGGGGGTGGCTTTGGGTGGTTCCGTATCTGGGTTAGACTGGTTTGGTCTAGATTGGCTTTGCTGTGGTCTTTTAGTATGCATGTTGTGTTTGGATGGTTTCTGTGCTGTGTCCTTACAGTTGCATACAGTATAGGCCTGTGCTGTATGCAACTCTGTGGTATACCTGTTGCTGTTTCTTTGTCAATATTTGTTGTTACAATTAATTCTCCGAATTGCTCTGTGCTGTGTTGCAGCTGTGCTGTGTTGCCCTGTGCTGTGCTGCGCTGCGCTGTGTTGCTCTGTGCTTTGCTGCGCTGTGTTGCTCTGTGCTTTGCTGTGCTGTGTTGCTCTGTGCTGTGCTGTGCTGTGCTGTGCTGTGCTGTGCTGTGCTGTGCTGTGCTGTGCTGCGCTGCGCTGCGCTGTGTTGCTCTGTGCTTTGCTGTGCTGTGTTGCTCTGTGATGTGCTGTGCTGTGCTGTGCTGTGTTGCTCTGTGCTGTGCTGTGTTGCTCTGTGCTGCGCTGTGCTGTGCTGCGCTGCACTGTAGGGGACCATATGCTCTTCAGCATATGGTCAGATTATATCATGCTAGTGTCTGGTAGCGTGTTGCAGTGGGGGAGAGATGGAAAGATGCTGTGCAGGAAGGGAGAGAAGATTGTACAGTAAAAAGCAAAGCACTGATCTATTGCTGCATACGGAAGATTATCCTTTATATTACTATACCCACCTGGACATTTACCATCCATGGTTGTCTTTCTTACATTAGCTGTATGTTTTTCTTATATTTGTGTACATTTCATTGGATCACTTTCCTAGAGTCTGAGTTGGGTCCAGATTAGTCTCTTGCTGTTTTTCCTTTCTTTTTTTGACCATGGGTTCTCAGATTGGGTCCAGATTAACAGGATTCTGAGTTTGTTGCCCAGCTCGGATAGTAATTATTAGGAAATAATTATTGTGCCTTGTGCCCTCTCTGTACAGTATCCATATGATACACTGTGTGGAACTCATTTACATTACCTCTGAAACAAATACAGTGAATTTGCACCATTTCAGATCTTAGGTGAAATAATCCAGAATATGAATCCTTTCTTCTTACGGAGAAAAGAAGAAATTATAATATTCTGTGTGTGCCCCCCATCCCTCGCTCTTTCCCTCTCTCTCCCCTCTCTCTCTATCTCTCTCTTTCTCTCTCTTACCCCCCCCCCCCCCCCTCTCTCTCTCTCTCTCTCTCTCTCTCTCTCTTTCTCTCTCTCTCCCCCCCTTGGCATCTTTCTCTCCATCTCTTTCTGTCTCCTGTGCACTCCGTGCAGAAATGATTTCCATTGCTGCTGAATTAATGAGGTTTAG
>NC_139701.1:39648444-39650944 GCF_964188405.1 Protomyctophum parallelum
TGACGGCAGACTGCTGGGGCGAGCCTTCGGTCGCAAAAATGGAATAAGAAAGAGCTGTGTTACATTCCAACTTAAAACTAGAAGACCATAATAATTGTGCATTTGCTGTCAGAAATGTCGCTCTCTCACTCTGTCTTTCCTATCGACTGCTTGAATGGGATCTTACCAGGGCCAGGGTCTCTTCTTACACCCCATAACGTTATGTTTCTCTTCTCTTTTCTTTCTTTCTTTCTTTCTTTCTTTCTTTCTTTCTTTCTTTCTTTCTTTCTTTCTTTCTTTCTTTCTATCTTTCTTTCTTTCTTTCTCCCTTGGTTTTATTGGAGGAGTAGCCCCCCCCACCCCCCGCCTCCCCACTGCTTGTTTGAAGTTCCCTACTCATATATCACAGCCTTCTCACAGTACAGGATATCCTCATTCTTCCTGCCTCTCTCTCTCTCTCTCTCTCTCTCTCTCTCTCTCTCTCTCTCTCTCTCGCTCCATTGAGCTATCTCTGTTGAGTGGGGGTTGAGGGGAATACCTGTTAACTCTATTTCGTTTCCACACTTTAACACCCATACAGTATATACCCAGTGGACATGCTCTCTCTCTCTCTCTCTCTCTCTCTCTCTCTCTCTCTCTCTCTCTCTCACGCACGCACACAGCGAGGATAATGTCTCCTGGTTGATTTACTGCCGATGGAGATTTCAAGTGGGGATAACCAGTTGATTATGACTGTAGAATTAAGTAAGTACATTGACACACAAATGTAGGTTATATTTATGGAAACGTATAAGCCGCCGGCGCAGCTTCAATGGGCATATAGATGCCTGATGCTGCCTGCTATTGAAACTGTACTGCCCCCCAGCTGGTTCCACATGGCCCTCCCAGCGCTACACCCTTCCAGTGACACTCTGCTCCTTGCTGAACAGGTGCCCAGACCCACCTCTACGGACCATAATGAATGAATTTCACCCTCGCCTCATCTGGCCAATAGCGTGTTCAATGGAGCACCTGGCTAAAGCTGCAGGCGCCGCGAAGGAATCAAAACCCCACTCTCAACCGTGGTGGGCATGTATACTTCACCCCTGGCTGCGCCACCCGGACACCGGCTGGAACACTAGGATGCTTCCAAAACATATCCCCTCATTTGGTGCTTGGTGGTGGTTGTGGAGTGGAGCTGACTAAAACGTCCGTGTTCAATTGCGATCGAGCGACTGCGAGAGCCACAGTAAATGACTCACATCGTTTTGAAACTCATCAAACCATTCAGCGACCCCTCGTGCCCTGTGGATGGGTGCATTTTCATCCTGGAAGAGATACCTGCTCCCATCAGGATAAAGGTCTTTCATCACTCAAAATAACTTTAGTGTTTAGTTGCCCTTTCCCTCTAAGGGGACACAAACCATGCCCAGACCCCCTCACTGTGGAGGTCAAGACCACAAACCATGCCCAGACCCCCTCACTGTGGAGGTCAAGACCACAAACCATGCCCAGACCCCCTCACTGTGGAGGTCAAGACCACAAACCATGCCCAGACCCCCTCACTGTGGAGGTCAAGACCACAAACCATGCCCAGACCCCCTCACTGTGGAGGTCAAGACCACAAACCATGCCCAGACCCCCTCACTGTGGAGGTCAAGACCACAAACCATGCCCAGACCCCCTCACTGTGGAGGTCAAGACCACAAACCATGCCCAGACCCCCTCACTGTGGAGGTCAAGACCACAAACCATGCCCAGACCCCCTCACTGTGGAGGTCAAGACCACAAACCATGCCCAGACCCCCTCACTGTGGAGGTCAAGACCACAAACCATGCCCAGACCCCCTCACTGTGGAGGTCAAGCGTTCAGACCTGTCTCGACATGCACTTGTATACAGTATAGTCTCTGTCGGGCAAAAACCTCTTATCTCCATAACGTTTTGTGTTCTTTCGTAAATTAACGCCTTACCTGATCATACTACTGTACAGCGTCGCGCAAAAGCGAAAGTAGCAGATCTGCACACTCGGAAAGGTTTTGAACTTGTCTGTTTTTTTATTTGAATCCTGAAAGTAACAGTTTTGAACATATATCGTTTCCACCCGACAGAGACGATGACACATCTGACCATATCACGCTGCTCAGCACATCTCTGTAGACCAGTAGCTATAGTTTATGCACCGCTGAACTTTCAAATGTGCATTTGTCTCTATAATGAGGTGTTGATGCAGTGCAACCTTACTACTACCTCTCTATGGAGCTGTCGACAGACTGTTCTTGCTATCACAGTCTGGCCATGTCCTGCATTAACATTAACAGATGCATTTGTTATTGTTACACACTCTGTTATTCAAGTTTTCTCCTTTTAAGTCATTTAGTCAACCTTTTTGATGACACGTCTCTGGTCTATCTATGGTCTGATATAACTGCGATTCCCATAATTCAGTTTGAAACGAAGTACCACAGAGGTATACCGCTTCAAAATTAATGAGTCCAGTGCAGACCATATTTTGGAACCCAAAAGCAACGTTGTCAGAAACA
>NC_139701.1:39655944-39660944 GCF_964188405.1 Protomyctophum parallelum
ACACACACACACACACACACACACACACACACACACACACACACACACACACACACACACACACACACACACACACACACACGTATCCCCATATGTGTGCCTGTCTATATTTGTGCATACAGCACAGAATGTGGCTGTGTTGATGTGTGTGCAGTGTGGGCATGTTTGTGTACATGTACAGGTTGTAGCTGTTGTCCAGTATTGCAGGGTGGTTAGCAGGGTCTGTCTGGGCTGCTGTCATCATTGTACCACCCTTCAATATGGCTGCCAGGGGACCTTATTTTGGTCCACACCAGGTGCAGAGTGTTTTGGGCTCCTGTCACATGATCGTGTGTGTGTGTGTGTGTGTGTGTGTGTGTGTGTGTGTGTGTGTGTGTGTGTGTGTGTGTGCGTGTGTGTGTGCGTGCGTGCGTGCGTGCGTGCGTGCGTGCGTGGTTGAATGCAGGCCTGTGACAGGTCCTGTGATTGTGACTGGGTCAGGCCTGTGTGTCTGAGTCTAGGAAAGGTCAGAGCTTGGGTGGAGGTGCCAGGAATAGGGGTGTGAGATGCCTGGGTGTCTCCAGGGCCATGTGAGACATGCATGTGTGTAGGCACGCATGCGCGCATCCACGCACGTACGCATGCACGCATGCACGCGCACACCCAGTGCACATGGCCTTCAGCCCCGGAGCAGCAGAACAAAAGCTGGTCAAAGTAGGACAGCTTTCTCCCTCCTCTCTTCTCTCCTCCTTGTCCTGCTCCTCCTCTCTGCTCCTCTCGTCTATCTCTAGTTCTGTTTTTCCTCCCGCTGTCCTCTTCTCCCCTCCCCCCTCCTATCCCCCGGTTTTCTTTCCACACGTTCAACAGTACATAGCCTCTCCTCTCCTCTCCTCTCCATGATTTTCTCCTTTTTATTAACCTCTTTTCATTTCCCTTGTCTTACTCTCTGCCTCTTTCTCTCTCCCTGTCTATCTCCGTCACTGTGCATGTCTTTCTCTCTCTCTCTCTCTCTCTCTCTCTCTCTCTCTCTCTCTCTCTCTCTCTCTCTCTCTCTCTCTCTCTCTCTCTCTCTCTCTGTATCTCTCTCTCTGTATCTCTGTATCTCTCTCTCTCTCTCTCTCTCTGTCTCTCTCTCTCTCTCCCGTAAACACGATGCTGGATCTGGGATGCCTGAGGGACAGAGCGCAGACAGGAGCCTCGTCACCATGACAACAGCTTCTCTGAGCTGCCTGACACCCAGACGCCATTGGCTGAGGGCTGGGGGAAGGGGAGGAGGGAAGGGAAGGGGAGGAGGAGATGGGGGAGAGAGAGAGGG
The DNA here is from genome assembly GCF_964188405.1 of Protomyctophum parallelum. Taxonomy (NCBI): domain Eukaryota; kingdom Metazoa; phylum Chordata; class Actinopteri; order Myctophiformes; family Myctophidae; genus Protomyctophum; species Protomyctophum parallelum. The sequence goes on from NC_139701.1 coordinate 39,657,239, forward strand.
AAAGGAGAGCGAAAGACAGAAGAGAGACGAGAGAGGGAGCAAGCAAGGAGCGAGTTAAGCGAGAGGAGAGGGGAGAAGAGAGAGACGAGGTGGGGGTGTGAACGACCCTGTTTCTCCTCCAGGGAGCAGGCGGCCTGTTGTTGTTCACATGCAGATTTAGCATAAAGAGGAAGGTGAGGAGGAGGAGGAGGGAGGAGGAGGAGGAGGAGGAGGCCTGGGCTGTGTGCGTACGTACATGTGCATGTGCGTGCGACCGTGCGCAAGCGTGTGTGTGTGTGTAAATGATCTCCCCCGAGGTCCTGCTAACCACAAGGTTGACTTGCAATGTGTGTGTGTGTGTGTGCGTGCGTGTGTGCATCACTGTTCCACCTCCACATGGGTGTCATTCTTGCAGTCCTTCACACAAACCTTAAAGGCCTGCATGGCGCTGTCGGAGGCTGCATCACTCTGAATGCAAAGGTTCTGTCCGGAAAGTTCTATATCGTCGCTGTCACGCAGAAACCCTGTATCTCCACTTTTCGACTTTTTCATAAACTAATACTTCATCACACAAAAGTAGGCTACTGAAATATAACAGATCTTCAAACACACTTTCTTTACTATTTAACTATTTTTCTTTCTTACAATAACAAAAGGTATAGTTTTGGACATACAAGGTTTTCACCCGCACCAGTCCTGTAGTCCAGCTGGTTTTCTCATTGGCAGACGTATGTGCGCACCGCAAATATGTCCAGGAGGAAACGAACGACTCAGAACACAATATTTCCGCCTTAGATAATTTTGGTTCCTATATCCCAGAGGCAGTTATAGCGGACCCCTGCAGATAATAATAATGCAGCTGGTAATTCATTGATTTAATCAATTTGGGCTTGTTAGCATTATCTAGCTGACCATTTAATTGCACAAAAATAATTTGATCACTTTAACTATAACATTTGTGGGTTTGACATACTATACAGCATGTTACCATAACGATGAAGACATTGAAACTTGTTTCTCTCTATTTTCGCTGCGGTTGGTAAACCGGCGAGTTCTCCAGATTCATGGTCTATGCCTCTATGGGGTGTGACTCAAAATCACGCAGTATGCGGTTTAGACATGATCACATTGAATGTTCATGTGTTCATGTATGACCGATGTGTTGTTTTGTTGGATGTTTGGAACCTCCCTTCTCACAAGTCTACCGAGTGAATTTCTGTATGCGAGTCAAAGATGGGGGAGCAGGTTGGTGAGGAGACAGCAAGACAGGCAGCGACAGACAAAGTGTCTTTTCTAAAAACCTGCGATCAGGAAGTCACATTAAGGTGTAAAATAACGTACTTTACTTGAGAATCTCCAATTTACAATACTTTGATTTCTACTCCACTATACATCTCAGAGGCCAATGTTGTACTATTACTCCACTATATTTATTTGAAAACGTTACTTAGCCATGGTTCTCACGATAATACAAATCTAAATATATAATATATTGAAATCTGCCTAACGATGATGTCACTGGTTGACGGGTTTCTGAACTGCCCACAGCCCTCCTATGAGACAGAGTAGAAAGAAACGGTAGTATTTTATCATGAACATTAGTGAGGACCATAGAGTATTAAAAGGATAGAGACTGAACTGGCGCGAAGCTCCGCCCCCTCTGCTATTCATGTCAGTAGAAGTTGCTCAGTGGCGTTTTGAAGCACCCGGAAGGCTGCCGGAAGGACCGTCTATTTCCGCATTTTTTCGCTGATTCAGCATTTGGACACCAAATTTTGGTGTCCAAATGCGGAAGTGCAGCTGGGCTTTAACATTGGGCGCTCGGTTGCACGGGGTTTCCTCGTCAAGAATCCACGGGTCCGCCTGCAGTCCTTCCTCTTACCACTAGCGCTTCAACATTGGAGTGCATAGCTGGCCCCTTGGTGAGGACCAATTGAAGATACCAAACCAAAATGAAGATAGGTTGAAAAGTGGTGAAGTGGTCCTTTAAGTAAAACATGCGAGTACTTTTTCCACCACTGATTAAAGAGAAAGAGAGACAGCAGAGCACAGAGAGAGAGAGCACAGACAAGGCCCATTTAGCGTATGATATCATGGTGCTGTCCGCATGCTGCTCTGCAGCGCCGCCGTCGCACTGTGAACTGTGGCGTATACATTAAGCTCGGTGGAAGCTAACGGAGTGAGAAGGAGAAGCGGGTTCATTGATGAGGAGAACGTCAGATGTGTGAATGTAAAAGCGCTGCAGCCACGCAGAGACGAAGAGTCCCAGAGATGACGTCACTGCAGCCACATGTGGATGCACAGTGTCTGTCTATATATGCTCCCCTGAACAAAACCAAAAGGTCCTTCATTTCATTTTACCACATGCACCCAACGCCACCATGTATTACACGATGTGTACATTTCGACTGTATTTGGATTAAATCTTTAGCAGAAAATAGCAGATCTACAAGCTCACAATGTGACTCGCAACATGCCACATCGGCTCTTCTCAGCTACGTTGTTTCATGTCGAGCGAAAACAGAAAACACACTAGTATTGAGCCCTGAGGGACTCCGAGGGTTTAACCCATTAAAACCGGGAAAGCAGTGCATCTGCTATTTTTGGAGGACAAAGAAAACCTTGAAAGTGTGAGAACTACTGATTTAGAAGGCATTTGTGGAATGGGCCTCACGTTGTAATGGGTTAAGTGGTTAAGTCCAATCCCAGTCCTGAAATGTACCACTGAGCTAATAGAGAACACAGAAATTGAATTCTGACTGTCATGCAGTACCACTTGCCAACCAGTAGTGGTCAGACTACCACAGGATCATTTCTCAATGGAAGAGGCAGGGAGACCAAATACAGAAACCGCAGTTGTGCGCCGTGGATTCAAGCTGCTTAAATCGTTTAAAGAGTATTAGAAAACAAACTAAGGTCAAACTATAGCTTGTTGAGAGCGTCTTCCATAAAACCCTGATGGTCTCGAATATTTCTTAAAAGCAAAGTTTAAAGCCTAGATGTGCAGTTTCTTCAACTGGTTGGCAGTATGTAGAACAGCAAGGAACATAGGTTTAGAATCACCTAAACATAATTCTCCATATTGTTTAGGACAGTGGTTCCCAAAGTGGGGTCTGGGTTCCAGGGGGTCAACCTAGCTAAATGATAGATACACTCTCAGAGTTAAATTACATTGATTTTACAATATAAATTGGGGTAGTTTGGAACTATAGCCCATAGGCACCCACTTTGCGGCGAGATCAAAGCGTGTCGCCACTCTCTTACTAATCCACTCGGGCATGTTATGCTTAGCTGTGATTGGACCATAGCAGTTTGTGAGGGGCTTAGCTAAAGCTAATTTTTAATTTAATTATATTTTCGGAGGTGTTGTCGATCTAACAACACAAAAAACATTATTATCTACCGCCTTATCACCAGTGGAATATGATCTGTTGGTATTCAATTTAATTCAATTCCATTACGTTTTTATTGTTTTTTTATTTTTATTCTCCTTCTTAAATTGGATAGAGAGAAAAAAGCCAATTCACAAATGCAGACCTTTTAATTTCCTATTAATATTATTTATGTTTTGAATTTTATCCCACGATTTTAACCCATTTTTTAATTGTCAATTATCTAATGTAATCCTGGGTGCAGTGCTTCACTCCCTCTGCCAACCTGGGGAGAGCAACGGACTGACCTCATGCTTCCTTCAATGCATGAGGAGCCGCTTCTTTTCACCTGACAG
>NC_139701.1:39665944-39668632 GCF_964188405.1 Protomyctophum parallelum
GTCAGCAGGTCCTCGTAAGGCCGTTTGTCTTCCCAGCGGGGGTCGCCGCTGGGAGCGGGTTGGCACGGCCGCTGGCCGGCGGAGGTGTAGGATTGGTCGGTGGAAGATTGTCCTTGTGCCTCATGGGTGTCTTCTAAATCATTCACGATGTTGCGCAAAAGAAGTTCTACAGATATTGGAAAATATATTTTCGTGAACCTAAATGACAACTTCCTTACTTGGATTTCGGGAGGTGTAGTTACTCTATATAGAGGAGTAGTTGCTCTATATAGCTTTCGGAGATTGTGGAATAGTTGTCTGGATACGCGAGACTAACCAAAGTATAACATAGGGCTCAAGTGGTTAACGTTTAATTGATACTCGTTCATAATTGGCACGGCCGTGCCGCTAGAAAATCCTGTAAATTCGGCGACAACAAAGTATATAATTTAGTCTTAAGAGGACGTCTCATGTAGCCCCAAGTGACAGGTGTGATGTGATGTCCTACTACTGAACTGGAAAGGATGGCGGGGGGAGTGATGTTGTCTGCTGTCTTTCTGCTGTGCTCCTGCATGGGGACAGACGGCGTGCTGGGTGGGAGGACAGACCTGTGTTTTATGGGACATCTCTAGCCTCTCCTCCTACTCCACTCCACTGCACTGTCTCTCTCTCTCTCTCTCTCTCTCTGTGTGTGTGTGTGTATAACACACTGCTAATAACTACTGGCCTCTTACTCTCAACTACTGCTCTCACTGCTCTGTGGATGGTCTTATCTGCTGCAGGATGACAAAGTTCACACAAGGCATGTGTACTGGAAGCATATACAACACACACACGCACATGCGCATGCACGGCATTGCACGCGCGCTACAGTAATAGCACCCATTCTTTTTTTTTTTTAAGATATTTTTTTGCGGCTTACGCCTTTATTGATTTTTTAAGGGACAGACAGTAGGCTGACAGGAAACGAGAGAGAGATGGGGGGATGACATGCGGTAAAGGCCGTGTCGGGTCCGGGAGTCGAACCCGCGGCACACCGCGACTGGATCACCAGTCCGGTGCCCAGACCGTTACGCTACGGCCTGGGCCTATAGCACCCATTCTTTATAGGGATTCGGTTCTCTCTCAATTCTATCACTTTCTCTGCATCCCCCACTCCCTCCTTTTCTCCCTCCTCCTTATCACTTCCATTCGAGGGAGCCAACAACTCCCTTTCTCCACACCTCCTCGTCTCTTCCGCGGCAGAGCAACTCCCTCTCTCTCTATACCTCCTCTCTCTGAAAGACGTCAACATTTCTCCTACTTTTCTTTCTCCGTCTTTCTTTCTGTCTGTCTTCGTGTTCTGTTTACCACCTTAGTCCCCCTCTCTCTTTCACTTTCTAGCTTTCTCCATCTTTAATGTAACCTTTTCCTTGAGCTGCAGTTTCTCCCAATCTTTTCTTTCTTTCTTTCTTTCTTTCTTTCTTTCTTTCTTTCTTTCCTTCCACCTTCTTTCCTCGCTGCGTCTCTCTCTCCTCTCGGTGCCCCCAGGGTGCACAGAGGTTCAGGCCGTTCCACAGACCCTCCATTGTCTTGGGAATGTGGTTTGCCCCCCCCCCCCCCCCCCCCCCCCCCCCCCAACACACACACACACACACGCGCGCGCGTGCAGGCGCGCTCGCACACACGTGCGCGCACAGTCACACACACCCACCTCAATCTGGCAGTAGTTTGCGATGCCTGTGGCTCCTGGGTCCTGAGGGCCATCAGGTTAGTGGCTCGCCTCGAACCTTGAACTGAGCAAACCCACACTGTCACACAGCTACTGATAGGACATGCGTTGGTTGGACACGGACGGGCTGGCCTGCCGTGGAGCATGGCTGATGGCTGCCGTCTGTATGTTGGGAGGACAGATGACATTCCATGTCAATTCTTGTATCTTACATACAAGGAGTTCTTCCACTGCGCTGTACATTCTACGTATGAAACGGTTGTCAATGTTTCATTGAGCTGGCCTTGCTTACATCAGTGGTTCTCAAACTTTTTCATGTCATGGACCTAATTGGTATGCATTAGCCTGTGGACCCCCATCTGAAACGGTTTTGTGCTATAGGGACCCCTAGAAGAGAAGATTTATGTAAAAAAAATACAATATTTTCGGTTGAAAATAGCAACAGTAAAAGCTAGCTATATTAACCCCCTTGTGGCCAAGACTACGTCAAGCCCATAGACTGCCATGTTAATTGACGTAGTAAATCAACAAATCCCTCCAAGCCAATGACGTTATCTGCGTAGTAGACGTACTGCCCTGTCAGTACGTCTTTTTATAACAAAATATTGCAATTGTTTGACATTTTTTTAATTATTTTTATGTAATCTACCAAAAACCGGCCGAAACCCGCGCGATCGTGCACTATCGTGCACGCGCGCTGTCTCTATGTGATCCGCGGCAAAAAATGTGATATTTTGGGATGGCCGTTTTTAAGCTTAATCTGACTAAGTTATGACAAAGCTAATGTTAGTTTAGCAATCCGGACGGCCAAGCTATAAGCTAGGGGTCAAATTAGCTTCCTTTGTTTACCTCGTTTGACAGGAAGTGATTTAGCCAGATTTAACACTTTTGTCAAAATCAGAATAATGGAACGTTCCTGCCATCAGGTGGAACTTCTGGGTATTACTTTGAAATCGAAAGTAAAACTTGATGTATTGTATTTAGATCGCTGATCCCTC
>NC_139701.1:39668832-39678832 GCF_964188405.1 Protomyctophum parallelum
TTTTACTCTTTCAAACAATATTGCTGTTTGAAAGTGAAGGAAGCTCTCAGGATGTGTTTCAGGTTGTACTAACTGTAGTATCTAGAGGCTGTAAAGGTCTGATAAGGTGAGAGGAGAGGACAGGATAGGAGAGGAGATGATGGGGGGAGAGGAGAGGACAGGAGAGTAGAGGATGGGGGAGAGGACAGGACAGGAGAGGAGAGGACAGGAGAGGACAGGAGAGGACAGGAGAGGATGGGGGAGAGGACAGGACAGGAGAGGATGGGGGAGAGACAGGAGAGGAGAGGAGAGGATGGGGGAGAGGACAGGAGAGGAGAGGATGGGGGAGAGGAGAGGACAGGAGAGGAGAGGATGGGGAGAAGGACAGGACAGGAGAGGATGGGGGAGAGGACAGGAGAGGAGAGGAGAGGATGGGGGAGAGGACAGGAGAGGAGAGGATGGGGGAGAGGAGAGGACAGGAGAGGAGAGGATGGGGGAGAGGACAGGAGAGGAGAGGAGACGATGGGGGAGAGGACAGGAGAGGACAGGAGAGGATGGGGGAGAGGACAGAATAGGAGAGGACAGGAGAGGAGAGGACAGGATAGGATGGGGGAGAGGACAGGAGAGGAGAGGACAGGAGAGGACAGGAGAGGAGAGGATGGGGGAGAGGACAGGAGAGGAGAAGACAGGAGAGGAGACGATGGGGGGAGAGGAGAGGAGACGATGGGGGAGAGGGCAGGAGAGGACAGGAGAGGAGAGGATGGGGGGAGAGGAGAGGAGAGGAGAGGAGAGGAGAGGAGAGGAGAGGAGAGGAGAGGAGAGGAGAGGAGAGGAGAGGAGAGGAGAGGAGAGGAGAGGAGAGGAGAGGATGGGGAGAGGATAGGAGAGGATGGGGGAGAGGATAGGAGAGGATGGGGGAGAGGACAGAGAGAAGTGGGGGAGAGGAGAGGATGGGGAGACGAGAGGATAGGAGAGAATTGGGGGAGAGGAGAGGAGGGGATGGGGGAGAGGAGAGGAGAGGATGGGGGAGAGGACAGGATAGGAGAGGATGGAGAGGATAGGAGAGGATGGGGGAGAGGACAGGATAGGAGAGGATGGGGAGAGGATGGGGGAGAGGACAGGATAGGAGAGAATTGGGGGAGAGGAGAGGATGGGGAGAGGAGAGGATGGGGAGACGAGATAGGAGAGAATTGGGGGAGAGGAGAGGAGGGGATGGGGAGAGGAGAGGAGAGGAGAGGATGGGGGAGAGGACAGGAGAGGAGAGGACAGGACAGGAGAGGACAGGAGAGGAGAGGATGGGGGAGAGGACAGGAGAGGAGACGATGGGGGAGAGGACAGGAGAGGAGAGGAGAGGACAGGAGAGGAGACGATGGGGGGAGAGGACAGGAGAGGAGAGGACAGGAGAGGAGAGGACAGGAGAGGAGAGGAGAGGAGAGGAGAGGAGAGGAGAGGAGAGGAGAGGAGAGGAGAGGAGAGGAGAGGAGACGATGGGGGAGAGGACAGGAGAGGAGAGGACAGGAGAGGAGAGGAGACGATGGGGGAGAGGACAGGAGAGGAGAGGAGACGATGGGGAGAGGATAGGAGAGGATGGGGGATAGGACAGGATAGGAGAGGATGGGGAGAGGATAGGAGAGGATGGGGAAGAGGACAGGATAGGAGAGAATTGGGGGAGAGGAGAGGATGGGGAGAGGAGAGGATGGGGAGACGAGAGGATAGGAGAGAATTGGGGGAGAGGAGAGGAGAGGACAGGAGAAGATGGGGGGGCTATTTTCTCTGGTTTGTGTTGCTTCACTAATTCCTCCTGTCATCACTGTTCTGTGAAGGCTGTCTGGGATGATGACGAGGTCACGCACGCACGCACGCACGCACGCACACACTCACACTAACTCTCTCTCTCTCTCTCTCTCTCTCTAACTACCCAGAGTGAAATATAAGGTTAGGTTAATAATATTAAGGCTTGAAACATTTGTCCACAAAGATTTCTGGGGGTGGAAAGATTGCTAAAATGTTGAACTATTCCTTGTTTTTTGCAACACATCGTCACACAACACTCAGTCGCCAAAGAATAGATCAGGCTTACCGTATGCTGCTTGCGCACGCACGTGTGTGTGACTGTGTGTGTGCGAGTGCGTGCGTGTGCGTGCGCATGCACTGTGCGCGTGTGTGTGTGCGCCCGCGTGTACGTGTGTGTGGGGGTGTGTTGGGGTCGTAGAGAATGTTAATGATGTATGAGCAGTGAGCAGGCCAGGGAGAAAGATATCTGATAGAGATGCGTGAGTGACATTGCTTTCCATAAATAGACTGCGTGCATGGAGGAGGAGGAGGAGGAGGGGGAGGAGGAGGGGAGGAGGAGGAGGAGGAGGAGGGAGGAGGAGGAGGAGGAGGAAGAGGAGGAGGGGGAGGAGGGGAGGAGGAGGAGGGGGGGGGGAGGAGGGAGGAAGAGGAGGAGGAGGAGGATGCGGAGGGGAGGAGGAGGGGAGGAGGAGGAGGGGGAGGAGGGGGAGGAGGAGGGGAGGAGGAGGAGGGGGAGGAGGAGGAGGAGGGGAGGAGGACGGGGAGGAGGGGGAGGAGGTGGAGGAGGAGGAGGAGGAGGAGGAGGAGGCGGAGGGGGAGGAGGAGGGGAGGAGGAGGAGGGGGAGGAGGAGGAGGAGGGGAGGAGGACGGGGAGGAGGGGGAGGAGGTGGAGGAGGAGGAGGAGGGGAGGAGAGAGAGGAGGAGGAAGAGGAGGGGGAGGAGGAGGGGGAGGAGGAGGGGGAGGAGGAGGAGGAGGAGGAGGAGGAGGAGGAGGAGGAGGAGGGGGAGGAGGAGGAGGAGGAGGAGGAGGAGGACGGGGAGGAGGGGGAGGAGGTGGAGGAGGAGGAGGAGGGGAGGAGGAGGAGGAGGAGGAAGAGGAGGGGGAGGAGGAGGGGGAGGAGGAGGGGGAGGAGGAGGAGGAGGAGGAGGAGGAGGAGGGTGGAGGAGGAGGAGGGGAGGAGGAGGGGAGGAGGAGGAGGAGGAGGAGGAGGAGGAGGGGTGGAGGAGTGGAGGAGGAGGAGTGGAGGGGAGGAGGAGTGGAGGAGGAGGAGTGGAGGAGGAGGAGGGAGAGGAGGAGGAGGGGTGGAGGGGAGGAGGAGTGGAGGAGGAGGAGGAGGAGGGGTGGAGGGGAGAGGAGTGGAGGAGGAGGGGAGGAGGTGGAGGAGGAGGAGGAGGAGTGGAGGAGGAGGAGGAGGAGGAGGAGGAGGAGGAGGAGTGGAGGGGAGGAGGGGAGGAGGAGGAGTGGAGGAGGAGGAGGAGGAGGAAGAGGGGTGGAGGGTTGGAGGGGAGGAGGGGAGGAGGAGTGGAGGAGGAGGAGGAGGGGAGGAGGAGGAGGAGTGGAGGAGGAGGAGGAGGGGTGAAGGGGAGGAGGAGTGGAGGAGGAGGAGGAGGGGAGGAGGAGGAGGAGGGGTGGAGGGGAGGAGGAGTGGAGGAGGAGGAGGATGAGGAGGGGAGGAGGAGGAGGAGGAGTGGAGGAGGAGGAGGAGGAGGGGAGGAGGAGGAGATGGAGGAGGGGTGGAGGGGAGGAGGGGGAGGATGGGAGGAGGAGGAAGAGGAAGAGGAGGAGGACGACGAGGACACAGACAGACAGACAGACAGACAGACCAGAAGACTGGTATATAAGAAGTATAGCTTCAGTGTCCACCACTGCAGTAATATTTCCTCTCCTCTGCTGTTTTCCTTTCTTCTCTCTGCTTAGCTCAGCTCATCTCGGGCAGCTAACCAGGCAAAAAAAAGAAAAAGAAAAGAAACAGCAAGGAAAGAGTGCGAAAGGAGAGCCTCCATGCATAACACACCCACAGCAGCCTCCATAACACACCCACAGCAGCCTCCATGCATAACACACCCACAGCAGCCTCCATGCATAACACACCCACAGCGGCCTCCATAACACACCCACAGCAGCCTCCATGCATAACACACCCACAGCATCCTCCATAACACACCCACAGCAGCCTCCATGCATAACACACCCACAGCAGCCTCCATGCATAACACACCCACAGCGGCCTCCATAACACACCCACAGCGGCCTCCATAACACACCCACAGCAGCCTCCATGCATAACACACCCACAGCGGCCTCCATAACACACCCACAGCATCCTCCATAACACACCCACAGCAGCCTCCATGCATAACACACCCACAGTGGCCTCCATGCATAACACACCCACAGCAGCCTCCATGCATAACACACCCACAGTGGCCTCCATGCATAACACACCCACAGCAGCCTCCATGCATAACACACCCACAGCAGCCTCCATAACACACCCACAGCAGCCTCATGCATAACACACCCACAGCAGCCTCCATAACACACCACAGCAACCTCCATGCATAACCACCCACAGCAGCCTCCATAACACACCCACAGCAGCCTCCATAACACACCCACAGCAGCCTCCATAACACACCCACAGCAGCCTCCATAACACACCCACAGCAACCTCCATGCATAACACACCCACAGCAGCCTCCATAACACACCCACAGCAGCCTCCATAACACACCCACAGCAGCCTCCATAACACACCCACAGCAGCCTCCATAACACACCCACAGCAGCATCCATAACACACCCACAGCAGCATCCATAACACACCCACAGCAGCCTCCATGCATAACACACCCACAGCAGCCTCCATAACACACCCACAGCAGCCTCCATAACACACCCACAGCAACCTCCATGCATAACACACCCACAGCAGCCTCCATAACACACCCACAGCAGCCTCCATAACACACCCACAGCAGCCTCCATAACACACCCACAGCAGCCTCCATAACACACCCACAGCAGCCTCCATAACACACCCACAGCAACCTCCATGCATAACACACCCACAGCAGCCTCCATAACACACCCACAGCAGCCTCCATAACACACCCACAGCAGCCTCCATAACACACCCACAGCAGCCTCCATAACACACCCACAGCAGCATCCATAACACACCCACAGCAGCATCCATAACACACCCACAGCAGCCTCCATGCATAACACACCCACAGCAGCCTCCATAACACACCCACAGCAGCATCCATAACACACCCACAGCAGCCTCCATGCATAACACACCCACAGCAGCCTCCATGCATAACACACCCACAGCAGCCTCCATAACACACCCACAGCAGCATCCATAACACACCCACAGCAGCATCCATAACACACCCACAGCAGCCTCCATGCATAACACACCCACAGCAGCCTCCATGCATAACACACCCACAGCAGCCTCCATGCATAACACACCCACAGCAGCCTCCATGCATAACACACCCACAGCAGCCTCCATAACACACCACAGCAGCATCCATAACACACCCACAGCAGCATCCATAACACACCCACAGCAGCCTCCATGCATAACACACCCACAGCAGCCTCCATAACACACCCACAGCAGCATCCATAACACACCCACAGCAGCATCCATAACACACCCACAGCAGCCTCCATGCATAACACACCCACAGCAGCCTCCATGCATAACACACCCACAGCAGCATCCATAACACACCCACAGCAGCATCCATAACACACCCACAGCAGCCTCCATCCATAACACACCCACAGCAGCCTCCATAACACACCCACAGCAGCCTCCATAACACACCCACAGCAGCCTCCATAACACACCCACAGCAGCATCCATAACACACCCACAGCAGCCTCCATGCATAACACACCCACACTCAACACTAGAAAGGCACACACAATACTCCCTCTCTCGCTCCCTTCCACACCATATATCAGGTTTTCCTTATGTCAAGTGGACACTGATACCGGCTTAGTGAACTGTGTAGTAGTAGTAAAGACAGAGGCATGTTGTTGTCATTGCCCGTGCCATGGCTTTTCTATATACACACACACACACACACACACACACACACACACACACACACACACACACACACACACGCACACACCCACCCACCAGCAACCGGCAACCTTCCACTCCCCCACAGCCTGTTAATGTAATGAGTCCGATGCACATCGATAGAGAGCGGGAGTATGCCACATTTTTCATCATTCCTTGGAGGAAGAGTTTCCTCCTAAAATAATGAAAAGAAAAGTACGTAATTCTTCTTGCACATCGTCAGCACTAAGTTATCGGGTCAGCTGTTCTGCGTGCACAGGGAGGTGAAGCTTACTTCTACCACAGAGGGAGTGTGTGGAAGACTGTTGAAATATTCATGACAGTGAATCATATGCCACTGGATCTGGATCATCGGCTCTGAAGCGCAGCTGATCAGTGAGAGCTTAATGTCTTGGTCAGTTGTTGTCTTTACAACTCTGGGCCAGCGGGGGCAGCATAGAGAGCAGGTAGCATATCGTTGCTGTCAGACAGAAATGCCATATTCTAACTTATTTTTATACATACATTTAATGCCCTACTCGATCCTACTACGATGTCACACAAAAGCATCGAAAGCTGTAGATCCACAAGCTTGGAAGTTGAAACGTTACCTTTGGCGCGGCGCTGCTTCCCCATTAATGCTAAACAGTACAGATTGTGCAAGAATGTAATATGTTTACAGAGGTTTTGATGATATTGAGGATATTTAAGAGCCAATGTTGATATGACCAATTTCTGTATAGGTTCCTGGGGCGTACACTACCTTGGTTACACTGTGTTATGCAAGGCTATTGAATACCGTGGGGCACTTCAAAGTATCCATATTTTACGCAACTATAGACATTACATTATGCAAAAGGTCACAAGGAGATTCGGGATATTATGCAGAGAAGAACTGCGATCCCAATGCAATGAAGAGATATTTAAATAAGTTCCTTAGTTGACAGCATAATGTTGACGTAGCAGTTTTTCCGACACAAGTGCTCTCACACACACACACACACACACACACACACACACACACACACACACACACACACACACACACACACACACACACACACATGGACGGGGCAAATTCCATAAACTAGAGAACAAATGTTTAAGTATAGTAGTGCTTGTAGATCTGCTATTTTCATTAGTTTGGGTGGGTCCCGGGGAGATATCAAACTTCTCTTTAGGGTCACAGGCTAAAACTTTGGGAACCCCTGATTTATGCGTGACATTCACTCCCATTCACTCCCCCATAGCAAGAGTCCAGCGCTGCAGAGCAGCAGCAGCAGCAGCAGCTGAGCAGCAGCAGCTGCAGAAGCCGCAGCAGCAGCAGCAGCTGCAACAGCAGCAGCAGCAGCATATTAGCAGCAGCATTAGCAGCAGCATACAGCAGCAGCATAGCAGCAGCAGCATAGCAGCAGCAGCATACAGCAGCAGCATACAGCAGCAGCATACAGCAGCAGCATAGCAGCAGCATACAGCAGCAGCATAGCAGCAGCATACAGCAGCAGCATAGCAGCAGCAGCAGCATACAGCAGCAGCATAGCAGCAGCAGCATAGCAGCAGCATAGCAGCAGCATACAGCAGCAGCATAGCAGCAGCAGCAGCATACAGCAGCAGCATAGCAGCAGCATAGCAGCAGCATACAGCAGCAGCATACAGCAGCAGCATAGCAGCAGCAGCAGCAGCAGCAGCATAGCAGCAGCATAGCAGCAGCAGCATAGCAGCAGCAGCAGCAGCATAGCAGCAGCATAGCAGCAGCAGCATAGCAGCAGCAGCATAGCAGCAGCATACAGCAGCAGCATATAGCCCTCTGGGGAGGACAGACCAGCGGAGACTCTGAGTAGCAGGAGGGGGAGGGGCGAGAGATGTTCAGTTAAGGAGAGAGAGGGAGAAGAGAACAAACCAGAACAGAGGAGAGGATCTAACACACACACACACACACACACACACACACACACACATACACACACATTCCATGCACACTGGCACATCGTGCTTTGCATATTGCACGCACAAACATTATTCACACATACATCTACATGCGGTACATGTAAATGAATACATAACTATGCCACATACTGTACTGTGCAGATCACACCCATGCACGCTGCACCTTTAAGCACCTTTTAAGTGTGCTATGACTGATGTAGTTTACTTAACTATTGCTGCTGTTCTCATATTCCTTTGTTATTGTTGCAATGCTGCACTTGTGTACGATACGAAATAACAATAAAAGTCTTTGAATCGTGAAGTCAGGAGAGGGGAGAGGAGAGGAGAGGAGAGGAGAGGAGAGGAGAGGAGAGGAGGAGAGGAGAGGAGAGGAGAGGAGAGGAGAGGAGAGGAGAGGAGAGGAGAGGAGAGGGGAGGGGAGGGGAGGGGAGGGGAGGAGTTGAGAGGAGAACAGAGCACTATGGAAGAGAAAGGACAGTGAGACTTGACATAGCGGGAGAATGACATAGTCTTTGAGAATAATGATGTGTATTATGCTGCTTAGAAGTGCATGAACGCAACCTTACCAGTCCATGACAGCAGCATGACACATGATGGATTTACACTCCCCTATTATAACCGCTTAACTCTGTACTTTGTTGACCGGTGTCTCCTTTCTACACCAAATCTCTTTGCAATGCAACGCGACACATTGTTAGCTTGTGGATCTGCTATTTTGCCCAATGTTTGTCTACAGTAATAGGACAAGCCCAGAAAAGGGTTAAATGGTTAGTGGTTAAACGACGCACAGCTCAGAATTTTTAGGTGACAAATTACCTCATATACAGACAATATTGTATAGGCCAGTCAATCTAAGATTTGACTCAAAATAAATTGCAATAGTAACTTACCCACTTGCCCAAATGTGATGACCTCATCACTAGACGGCTTATGGACGTTTTTAGGCCCAAGCAGTGTTTTTCGTGCAAAACTGATGCTTGCAATTGATTCAGAATTATGAATAAGCTATGTTGCGATGCAATTTACAATTAGGCATTTAGCAGACGCTCTTAACCAGATCAAATGCAGAGAGCCAGTGTAGTGCCTCAGTAAGCTAGGATCACGAGTAAACAAAGGACATGGCATCAGTCTAAACAATTGCTATCAAAATAATCAAATGTACATTGCAACTATATAGGATAGCAGGTAACAATGAACCTAGCATCTGTCTAAATAACCTGCTATCTTGATTCAGAATCATGAATAACCCCTAGTTTGTCACATGCTACTTAAAGCATATTCAAATGTGACATTTTTGTCTTATATTGTTTTCAATGGTTCAACCCTGAATTTACCATGATCCAAAATGTATAATAAATTATACATATGTTATTTGGGTGACCCTAAGGATCATAAAAATCCTTGAACGATTACTATTGCAATTTATTTTGGGTCACGCCCCTTTTGAGCTTAGATTGACTGGCCTAATAGACGGTCTGATCAACTGAGCACAACTAAAATAAAGACACGTCAAGGAAGAAGTGTAAATACATTTGAGTGTCGGGGCTTCCCTCGGAGGAAACGCACATTCGATCAAATGCATGGCTCTTCAGATGTGCCACTGTGATCCGCCTGTCAAACAATGTCAGCGGAGAACAGCATACTTTGTGAAACTAATTCTCATATTTGCCCAAGGCATGTCAGATCCTCTGAAGTATTAGGCATCATATTATGTCTCTAAGCTAGTCAGAGGGCGGAGCGGCTTCCTTCCACTTAACTACAACTCAGCTCATTGTGCCAAAAACGCAGACACAGGCAGTGTGTGTGTGTGTGTGTGTGTGTGTGTGTGTGTGTGTGTGTGTGTGTGTGTTGTGTGTGTGTGCTCGCGCGTGTATTTGCAGGTAATTGCAACTCTTCTGGGATAATGGCAAAAAACAGGGCAGAAAGAATGACACAGTAGAATCCCCATTGTTAATTTAACTCTGACAGTGTAAAAATGGGTCCAAATGGACCATAAGAACTCGGTACCGTTAGCAACTCGTGTCACGGGATACATTTTCAAAAAGATTATTCCACGCTGAGTCACAGAGAGCATGTGGTGAATGAATAAGGCGTTTGTAGCTGATAAGGCTGACCTCCCTCTGGGTACTTTGTGGTCAGCCTTATTACAGATACTGCCTGCCTTATTATTAAAGCTATTGTACCCAGTG